>NC_042976.1:46906424-46998924 GCF_901001165.1 Salmo trutta
AATGACAATCAAATATAAATGTTACAATGTAATCCCCTTATTGAAGATGATCATCACCAGTACCATCATTCGTAACTCATCACAATTGACCCTGCGCAAAGATCTGTCTCAGAATTTTGAGCAACCATCACAGCGCTCCAATGGCTAACAACTGTCGTCGAGTCTGACACCTCGGACAAGCTCACATTTAAATCGCATGAAAGCCAGTGAGGGCTATGGCAAATACTGAGAATTTTCTTCAAAAAATTCATGTTTAAATGGCTAAATAATTGAACAGTGTTCCAGAAGTATTTGCTACTATGATTCCTGAAATGCAGAGCTTGTTGGAGTATTTTTCTAATCTGAAATTAGACCTTTGTTACGTTGTTTGCTAGCTCAGCTGGTTAACTAGCTCTGTTTCTCAAAATGAATGTTAGCTACCTAAGTTAGCAATGTTATGACTACAACTCCCATCTGCTGTCGGCATTAGGATACGATTTGAGCGCACTAGTTATCTCTAAAAGCTGTTATAGCTTTGACTGCATGCTGACAGTGAATTCAGAGCCATTCAGTGGCTAGCTACACTACAAACAGAGCTACACTACAAACAGAACATTACCAGGTTCCTGTGAAGCAATTGTAATGACAGTCAACCACAACATACCCCCTGCTAATCAGGAAACTATTGGGTGTCTTTGTTTTAATTTCATTATATATTAGAAACACAGTTTGAAATCATTGTGAGGGGATTTCGCCAGTGATTGAATGGGTAATTAGGCTTCCCTGGAAAATGTGACCCATTTCAGGAAGCTAGGCGTATGTCACTCTTTTTATTTGTATTTTTTTATATAAGTACACAAGACGTCTTACTTAGTTAAAGTGGTTCCAGTCTGCCGTGAAACGTTGATCCATGTATACGGGTAAGAATCTAGCTACATTTTCAGAAATTATACATGTCTAATTTTGTCGGAAAGTCATTTTCATTTCAAGTTAAAGCGTACTGTTAGCTAGCTAGCAAACATTAGCTTGCTGGCTCGCTAGGTAACGTTACGTGTATGATCTGTGTAGTAATATTATTACCATCTCAGAAACCCATTTGCATTGCCTAATGTTAGCTAGCTACCAAACGGTGAACCTAGTTGGTTAGCTTTAGCTACCTGCAGATTCATACTACAGCATTTCATGCATGGTGGCTAGCTATGACAATCAGTTTGTACTGTTTGGAGGTGATTTTACAGCCATCTATTGTATTTCATGAACATGTGTACATGTCTAGACAATAGTGACCCATCTACTTAGTTAGATGTGGCTGGGGGTTATAGCATTTCTTTCACATGACCCATCAATTTAGACAAGTGTCTCGGGAAGCGTCATCTAATAATTATAAAAACATTTATCTGGACCCTTTCTATTTGTGTTTTTGCTACTATGCAAATATGCAAGTTTACCATTCCACTGTACTGTTTACAGCTGTATCATGTGCATGTGACAAATACATTTTGATTGTATTTGATATAGTGTGTGTTAACCAGAGACTGTAATGTGAAGAACAACTTGACCTGCACCGAAGTCAGATTAGGATATAGGCCAAGAACTAGATAAAGTGTATTTTTATCTGGCATTTTCCTTATTGTAGGTTACTTATTTCACTATTTTTAGTTTTGAAATCTTTGGTTGTTCACTACTCTACATTACTCTGTTTGGCACATGGCCTCACATGTGAATCCTTAAAGAGATGGGTGGGACTAAGGCTTAAGAGGGTGTGAACGATGCCGAATTGGTGTAGACAAAGAAGAGCTCTCCAGTAGGTGTACCAAAACATTCAAGGGCCATTTTCTAAAAAGTGGAGTTTATCAACTTTCAAAGCAGAATTACTTTCCCATTGTTCGTCAACTGCAGTGTATGATATACCATTTTGTAGCTCTGAGTCTTTACCTTTATCAACAACAAAAAACCAAACACAATTTCAAATTTTGCCACATAAGACCGAATCAAGGTAGTCGGTCAAATTTTGCAGATGTTGTCCAAGGTTGCAACAGTACCAAGAGGGGCGGGGCTTAGCGAAAAGTCAATTGTGCTTAAGTTTTCTGTCATAAAACGTGGCCTGCTGCATTGAACATTTTAGAGCTTTATTTTATCAAACCTAACGCAATGGTAAATATTAGCGCTGGCGATAGGGCTATGGGTCTGGGGGTGTGTCAGAAATATTGTTGCTATTTTCACTGCAGAAATTATGAGTTTATTAAATATCATAGGCTACAGTAACAAGTAATGTTTGGAGTGTTGACATTCAACATTGTTGTACTTCTACACCCGATTGCTTTCTGTTTGGGGTTTTAGGCTGGGTTTCTGTACAGCACTTTGAGATATCAGCTGATGTAAGAAGGGCTATATAAATACATTTGATTTGTAAATGGCTTCAACGAGTATAGGCCTTTACGCATCGCACTTCTCCTCAAATAAAAAATACTAGGTTCCTGTAATTTGTATGTGTGAAGCATGTTCTCAATAAGCAGGATGTAGCCTAGGCCTACCGTTGATATGGTGTTATAGGACTGAATAATTTCAATACAAGAGGCGCTCTTTGGAAATCAGGATGGATATAAACCGAATGGAGTAGCCAATGCACTGAACGTAGACCTATGTGAATAATGCAAAAGCATGATGGCAAAAGCCTCATGTGTAGACCATTTTAGAAACCTTTTATGGATAGCCTACTTGGCTAATGCATGGCTAGGATAAGAAAGACACCAGATTAATTGCTGTTGAACCATCTTTCATTATAGTAGGGTAGGGGTAGCCTGTAAGGGCTTTTTTTTTCTTTATCAAATGAAATGGAAAACAAGCAATTGTTACAGGAAAATAACTTAAATGTTTCTAAATACCAGTGTCACCAGATCATGTCATCTCTCGTTCCATGATGGGCATATAACCTACATGGAGGGGTTTTTACACACATCCAAAATAATAACAGGAACTGGCTCAAATAATGTACAATAGCCTACATAGATAAGAAGGGGATACTCACAAACTTGTTTAATAAAGCTTTGGTGATTTTAAGATGTATTTCAAAGCGGTCTCACGAGCCAAAGGACACACCTCAGATATGATCACTTCTCCCACCTCCGCACAGACGTGCTCATGTAAGAAGTAAATTACCAATCCTGGCTCCAGGATTTGAAAACAGAAGAGGGCTGGCTTTAACAGGTCAAAATTGCAAAGTGTGCGCGTTTGACAACTGCTTAACGCCAGCTGAAAATGGAGCCCTTAATGTGTTATTTTGATACATGCACTACATTATTTGTTTTGCTCTATACATGCTCTTCATTCTACTTTATTGCAGACATATGCCAGTACTTGTTTTTCTATCTGAAATATCTATTGTATACTATTAATATCAATTTATTTGCCTACCACAGAAAGACCACAGTGAGTTCAGCCACTTTAAAAAGGATGGGAAGCACACCAAAGATGCCAAGGTAAGATTGACCACATGCATGGGTCGTATTTAGTAGGGCACATAAAGGACAACATTTTGAATCATTTTGCAATGGAAACTAAAATGTTTAGTTTCTTATTGGACATGTCCAGGTAGTCCCTCCCTGTTTGTCTGGTTTCCATTTGGTGCCTAATGAATATGACTTAGGCAGAGGTGAATGGCCTGCTACTGGTACTCCAGGGTTGTGTTCACTAGAAACCAAATGGAAGCGAACAGCAGAAAACAGAACGAAACAGGGCGGGACCTACCTGAATTTGTCCAACAAACTCTTTTCTGTTTGGAGTAAACGGTTTCTGTTGTGCACAGTACCTGGTACAGCACTAGTGTTTCCTGTTTTTCTGGAGAAGGCAGGTCATGTGGGTGTGACATGTTGTATTCATTCCCATACCTGCTTTGTCTGCCCTGACTTGATCTTTTTGATTCTGCTTCCCCTCCTCTGCTCCCCCTCCGGGTCACTCTGTGACACTGCTGTGAGAATCTTCAGTTTTGCTGATGTCACTCTTCGGGGAAAGTGTTAAACACTGTCGTGGAAAATGCCTTTTGCATAAGTAAGGTCCCTTTCTGGACCGTAGGCAGCGAGTTCTGTCTTTGACCTGTGGTAATGCAGAACTCTCTCTGAAGGTTGGTTAGTGAGAGGACAATCTCCACTGTCTGTATGTTGTGATGATTAGTCTAGAGCTTCTCTCTCTCTAAAGCATGAAAACATTAACAAGCTGCCAGGTGTAGCAAAGTTTATATTATTGAATCTATGTTTGCGCATTAGTGTCCTTTTATACAGTATAGTGTAGATCCCCTTGTCAAAGAAGTATTGACATTTCCCTCTCTGAAGTCTGTTAACACTATAGGCTCCCCTTTCTAGGTCATATAGTGTGCTAGCAGCTAGTGTATGTGTATATACACAGAGAGCACCCTTTCTCTTATGAGCTGATGCATTCCTCTGTTTGCTCTGTTTGCTCAGCCTAGCTCATATTATTATCATGTGAGTGGAATGCAGACTCAAGGCAACCTATATGGGAGCTGCCTGCAGGCAAACTAGAACATTCCAGAGCGCTCCACCACTCATAAACCAGACATGTCAGACCTGGCTGAAGCTTGTTTACCTAACTTTTGTGAAATCTCTTGTATTTCCGCTGAGTGTTCCTGACATTGAAATCTCTGATTTGGAGTTGGACAAGTACAGGTCCTAAGTAATGAAGTGAATATTATGCAGGTTAATTTAAAAATACAGTGAGCTCTGAAAGTATTGGGACAGTGTTTTGGCTCTGTACTACATGACTTTGGATTTGAAATGATACAATTACTAAGGTTAAAGTGCAGACTGTCAGCTTTAATTTGAGGGTATTTAAAAATTACAGCACTTCTTATACATAGTCCCCCATTTTAGGGGACCAAAAGTATTGGGACAAATTCACTTATACTGTACAGTATAAAAGTAGTCAAAGTTATTATTTTGTGTCCAATAGAATGGTAAATAATATATTGTGTTATTTTGGAGTCACTTTTATTGTAAATAAGAATAGAATCTGTTTCTAAACACTTCTACATTCATGTGGATGCTAGCATGGTTACGGATAATCCTGAATAATGATTCATATCCCCCCAAAATGCTAACAGCCCCTGTTATTATAATGGTGAGAGGTTAGCATGTCTTGGGGGTATGATATTTGTGCGTCTAACTTTCTCACTCATAATTTATTCATGATTCATTCAGGATTATCTGTAATCATGGTAGCATCCACATTAATTTAGAAGTGTTTAGAACACAGGAGGCTGGTAGCACCTTAATTGGGGAGGACAGGCCCGTTGTAATGGCTGGAGCGGAATCAGTGGAATGGTGTCAAACACATGGTTCCCATGTGTTTGATGCCATTCTATTTGCTCTGTTCCAGCCATTATTATGAGTTGTCCTCCACAGGTTTAGAAATATATTATAATTTACAATTAAACTGACACTATCATTTTTTACCATTCAATTCTATTGGGCACAAAATAATCTGAAACACAACCAAAATTTACAGCAAATGCACTTTAACCTCATTGTATCATTTCGATTCCAAAGTGCTAGAGTACAGAGCCATACCAATAAATACTTTTGGAGCTCACTGTACACTGACGCACGCACGCACTTACTTACTCTGACACACTCATATCTGAGCCTCTTTTATATCAATGTTAATGTTCTTTTAATCTATAGTTCACAAGAAGACACAACAATCCAAACTCTTATGTGGAGTTCTCCATTGATGAACAGAATCAGAAAAGCAAGGTATGTTAATACTGTATGCTGCTGCATTGTAGGGATAGTCATGCCAGGTGGATGTGACTTCTATTAATTAAATATAGTGTATCTCCCCCCCCCCCCCCCCACCATTCTATATACAGGTAACTGCCAAAATAATGGAAATACTTTAGTAAATGAGGGATAAAAAGTATATATTGAAAGCAGGTGCTTCCACACAGGTGTGGTTCCTGAGTTAATTAAGCAATTGACTTCCCATCATGCTTAGGGTCATGTATAAAAATGCTTGGCTACCATGCCTATGCCCCCATAGGATGACAATCCACATGCCATGAGTGGTCTCTGAATGGTTTGAAGAGCATGAAAATTATGTAAACCATATGTCATGCCTGTCTCAGTCACCAGATCTCAACTTAATTGAACACTTATGGGAGATTCTGGAGCGGTGCCTGAGACAGCGTTTTCCACCACCATCAACAAAATTATGGAATTTCTTGAGGAAGAATGGTGTTGCATCCCTCCAATAGAGTTCCAGACACTTGTAGAATATATGCCAAGGCGCATTGAAGCAGTTATTGCTCATGGTGGTCCAACTCAGGAGACAATTTATGTTGGTGTTTCGTTTATTTTGGCACTTACTTGTATCTTACAGGTAGGGCCCCTAAAATCCCCGAAATCCTGATTTGAAGGACTCAGAATTTCCTGCTTCTCCTATTCTGATTCCAGGAATCTTCAGACCTGGGTTTTCCGGGAAAACGTGGATTTTTTTTAAAGCTTACTGGAATTTAGCAATTTTGTAACATGTTTTCTTTGACCTTTTCTCAATTGGGTAAAAAATCTGTTCTTTCCTCAACTCCTCCTCTCCTCCGTGACCCGGAAACCAATAAGTGGTAACCATATGTAGGAGTTTCAATTCTTTAATAGGTGAACAGAGGAGTTTCCTCTTCTCCTTGTTTGCCTCCTCCGGCAAAGGATGTTAAGGTGTGTCCTACCACGGAAAAGTTTTGAAATCAGCCACATCCCCTTTGAAACAGCTGTTTTCTCAGAGGAGAAAACCTTGCACATCTTAAAAAAGCAAGACATTACTTATCCTTTTATCTGTAAAATGTATAGTGCAGCTAGTTACATTTATTTTTACCACTTCACACATGTACACTTAGTGTATAAAACATTAGGAACACCTTCCTAATATTGAGTTGCACTCCTTTTTGCCTTCAGAACAGGTTTTGAAATCGTTCCACTGGGATGCTGGCCCATGTTTACTCCAATGCTTCAGTTGTATCAAGTTGGCTGGATGTCTTTTGGGTGCTATAACATTCTTGATACACACAGGAAACTGTTGAGCATGAAAAACCAACATCGTTGCAGTACTTGACATTCAAACCGGTATGACTGGCACCTACTACCATACCCCGTTCAAAGGCAAATATTTTGTCTTGCCATTCACCCTCTGAATGGCACACATATACAATCCATGTCTCAAGGCTTAAAAATCCTTCTTTAACCTGTCTCCTCCCCTTCATCTACACTTATTAAAGTGGATTTAACAGGTGACATCAATAAGGGATCATAGACGGACCAGATGAATCCAGCTGAAGGCTATGTCATGGAAATAACAGGTGTCAACCGGTGTCACGGAAAGAACAGGTTTTGTACACTCAGTGTATTTTGGTATTCCACTCCTGTAAACGTAATTTGCCCGATGACACACTAGAGGAGAGACGGAGAGTCATTTATTACAAGCACATTTGTTTCCACATTTCCTCGCTTCCCTCTGATGTTTTCAAAAAGAGGCACGGAGAGGACGGGGAGGAGGACATGAGGAGTCGAGGAAATCCAATTGAGAAAAGGGCTCCATTGTGCACCCTCTTTATTGTCATTCCCCTCTCCCTTCTATAGGTGGTGTTTGCATCCAAAGACCCTGTGTGGGAGGAGTGCTTTACCTTCTTTGTGCACAGCATAACAAACCAGCGACTAAATATTCAGGTATACAACCCTCATGATAAAGTAAGGAAGAAACCTTCACACTGGTAGTAGTCGGTGCACACATAGACCTGATCATGTCATATAATGGGGAAGTCTTTAATTTCATTTTTTGTTTTTATGATTTCAGGTCTACTCTATTTTTCTACTACTATTTTTTGGTTTTTACTACTTTTCTCTGTTTTACTACTGTAGATGGCAGACCTGGGATAACTATAGTATCAAATATGCTTGGTAAATAGTAACATATTTTTTTGAAAAGTTTACCATTTAGAGGTGACTACAAATATCTGAATACAGATCGCACAAAGTGACTACTTTTCAGAAACATTTGGATTATCCACCTTCAACTAAGATTAGTTAAACTAGTACCTTATCAAACCAACCAATGAAATTTACTCCTTGAACTACACATACGTACAGATAAAGTGTTGTCTTGTTTCAAACAAAGGTACCAGTTTTAAATGGATAGTTTACTCAGAATACAAATTAACATTATTTTCCACCTGTACCTTGGCTGTAGTCGATTTCAACAAAGCAGTTTGGATATTTCCTTACTTGGATACTTAATATTCATATTTTATTTACAAGTGACACTTATGCCTCTCGATTAACAATGTAATAACTTGAGTAACATTTTATTAACATTGTTATATAAGTTGTGTCTAAGAGCTTTGCACACCTGGATTATTCCCATTTTCCCATTTTATTGTTTTCAAAATGTGTCAACCTCTTTCAAATTGTTTGTTAATCATTGCTAAATAGCCATCTTCAGGTCTTGCCGTAGATTTTCAAGCAGATTTAAGTCAAAACTGTAACTTGACCACTCAGGAACATTCACTGTCTTCTTGGTAAGCAACTCCAATGTAGATTTGGCCTTGTGTTTTCGGTTATTGTCCTGCTGCAAGGTGAATTCCTCTCCCAGTGTCTGGTGGAAAGCGGACTGAACAAGGTTTTTTCTCTAGGATTTTGCCTGTGCTTACCTCCATTCCATTAGTTCTTTATACCCCCAAAACACTGTCCAAAGTGTAATAACTTCATCATGCTCAAAGGGATATTCAATGTCTGTTTTTTTGTTTGTTTTTTTACCCATCTACCAATATGTGCCCTTCTTTGCGAGGCATTGGAAAACATCCCTGGTCTTTGTGGTTGAATCTGTTTGAAATTCACTGTTTGACTGAGGGACCTTACAGATAATTATATGTGTGGGGTACAGAGATGAGGTAGTCATTCAAAAATCATTTCAAGCACGATTATTGCACACAGAGTAAGTCCATGCAACTTATTACGTGACTTGTTAACCTTTCTGGCGCAGGCGTTCCACTAGCGACCCGCCTCGACAACATCCGGTGAAATTGCAGAGCGCCAAATTCAAAATACAGAAATAGTCATAATAAACATTCATAAAAAATACAAGTGTTATACATCGGCTTAAAGATTCAATTCTTGTTAATCCAGCCGCTTTGTCAGATTTCAAAAAGGCTTTACGGCAAAAGCATACCATGAGATTATCTGAGGACAGCGCCCCGCTTACAAAAGCATACAAACATTTTACAACCAAGTAAAGGAATTACAAAAGTCAGAAATGGCGATAAAATTAATCACTTACCTTTGAAGATCTTCATATGGTTGCAGTCACAAGAGTCCCAGCTACACAATCAATGTTCGATAAAGTCCCTCTTTATGTCCTAAAAACTCTGTTTTGTTGGCGCGTTTTGTTCAGTAATCCACTGGCTCAAAGGCGGTCAAAACATGCAGACTAATACATCCTAATAGTACCGGTAAAGTTCGTCTCAACATGTCAAACGATGTTTATAATTAATCCTCAGGTTGTCAATTGTCTAAATAATTGATAATATTTCAACCGGACAATAGCTTATTCAATAGAAAGGAAAAACAACGAAGGGCGGGCACTCGGTCACGTCGTAAACCAGCACTGCATTATTCTACAGTCCACTGACAGAAAGGCCTCATTCTTCTTCATTTTTCAGAAAACAAGCCTGAAACAATGTCAAAAGACTGTTGATATCTAGTGGAAGCCATAGGAACTGCAATCTGGGTCCTAACCCATTAGATACTCTATAGGCATTCAATTGAAAACTACCTACATCAAAAAAATCCCACTTCCTGGATGGATTTTCCTCAGGTTTTCGCCTGCCATATCAGTTCTGTTATACTCAGACATTATTTTAACAGTTTTGGAAACTTTAGTGTTTTCTATCCAAATCTACCAATTATATGCATATGCTAGCTTCTGGGCCTGAGTAACAGGCAGTTTACTTTGGGCACGCTTCTCATCCAGATGTTGAAATACTGCCCCCAAGCCATAAGAAGTTATGACATTTTTACTCCTGAACTTATTTAGGCTTTCCATAACAAAGGGGTTGAATACATATTGAGTCAAGACATTTCAGCTTTTTATTTGTAATTAATTTGACATTATGGGGTATTGTGTGTAGGCCAGGGATGACATCTCAATTTAATCAATTTTAAATTCAGTCTGTAACACACCAAAAATGTGGGAAAAGTCAAGGGGTGTGAATACTTTCTGAAGGCACTGTAGAAACAGAAATAAAGAACACAATTACCATTGTAATCAGTGATGGGATTGTTTTTAAAACAAAAATAATTCTGGATGAGTCAAATATTGAGATCGATACTGAATGTTTTGATATTTTTCCATACCACTCTAACACGTGTAGGCTACTCAGGTAATTATATGCTCGTATCACAATGTAAATAGTACATGGAATGGGATTTGATCCTTTGTTTCTGTGTGTGAGAGTGCCACTGTGTCTTATGGCCATAAAAATACAATGACAAAAGTATAATTATATTTCTATACAGGTCAAAGAGCACGATAAGAAGACGTTACTAGGCACACTCAATGTGCCTCTCAGCCGGCTCCTCAACACGTCAGATATGACCTTGGACCAGCGCTTCCTGCTGGAGCGCTCTGGGGCCAACAGCCAGATCAAGATGAAGGCCACTCTCAGGGTGAGGGAGAACTGCTCACATATCAGTGGCTTCAGGGGTTGGGTAAATGGGGCGAAATGTGAGGTGAGACTGGATGCGTGTTGCAGGCTTAGGCTGGATTGGTGCCCTATCGTCTCGCATGGAATGGTTGGGTGTGATGTATGGAAATCTGTTCTCAGACCAGTGTCTTTGATTTGTGTCAAGTTGGGTTGGGTGTCAGGTGGATATTGTGGTCTGCAATTATTATTTGGACTTTTTTGAGCTAGAACAGTGACATGCAGGTCACTTCTCTTGCAGATTAACTTTTTTTCTTTGGTTCAAATTATAGGGATTGGGCTAGATTTGACTGCCACGTCCGTTTGCGATATTACAACAAAGAAGTTACTTCAAACAACGAGCACATTTTTTATTTTTATTTTTTGCCTCGGACATCATTGCATGCATGCTAGAAAAGCAGAGTATTTACTGCATTTATTTATTTTTTACTACGATGCTGGATGATCCTCTTTTTCCTCAACAAACAAAAACAATAATGTATGTGCTGCGGTGAACAGTGGTGCTGTTTCACCTTATGTGGATTTCAGCTTTAACAGTGGTTGACGAGAGATGTGCTAATGTGACAGGGCTATTGCGAGCTGTACACTATCTAGCTGTAAGTGGCGAATGGCCATATTTTTACTGTGTCTGCCTTTTAGTGTCCTTGACATTGTCCCTACCCTCTATTCAAACACAGATCCTGACCCTGGAGAAACCAGAACCACAGGTCATTCTCAATCCTCAGGTCATTCTCAAACCTCCACCTCAGCCCCAGCCCTTACAAAACCCACCCACCACATCTCCTACTCCTTCTCCCTCCCCGCTCCCCTCCTCTTACGCCACCCCTACTGCTGCAGCTCTGGACAGTTCCACCAATGGAACTGGAGATTACGTGCGCGACCGCCACGGGTCTTTCCTGGCCGCCGATGGCCAGAGGACAGTCCCTTCCACCCCAGCACACATTCGGCGCTTCGACTCCCAAAGCCTCCTGTCGGAGAACTCCATCGCCTCATCCCGTTTTGACCTGACTGAAGGAGCCCCCTATCCTGAGTGAGTCACTAACTTACTATCAACAGTTCCTTAGGAACCAAACGGAACCAAATGGGATGAAACGGAAAAGGACTAACATTCAAAAATATTGGTTATCGTTGCAAAATGTTTTTCTACACTTTGCTATGGTGCGCACTAATGAATGCACCACAGTTGGGGTCATTGGTTGGTAGTTACATATAATATTGAAATAAATGGCTCAAGATTCAAGCAGTCCTATTTGTGTATATTGTTTGTTTTTATATTCAGTGCTGTGAGTTCGTATTTCTTACGAAATTTACCAGCTAGGTGATGAGTCCTGACTTTGTACACTAAAAATAAAGTATTGCCATTTTAGAGTCACACCTCATCTGTGCTTGTTTGATTCTGGACAGTTTCTCATCTGGTGTAGACTAACTCAAACATATTGTTGAGTCTTGGGTCCTAACTTTGTACAGAAGCAGTCCAAATGAATGGAAAAGATGAGCACTGGAAATTACATGGTGCTTCTCTTTTCCATTCATTGTAGAATGTGGGATATTGCTGGATCTACAAAACAGATGACCTGGGATCTTGACATAAGACTACTTTTGAGGTCTGAAAACATCTGGCAAAATGTGATTTTCATGTGTAATGTCCCTTTAACACTGACTCCAGCTACATCATGAACCACCAGGGGACCTTTGGGGAGATACAGCTGACCGTGCGCTATGTCACCCTGAGGAGCCGTCTCATCATCCTGGTCAACTCCTGCAGGTACTGTGCCTGGGAAACCTACTATCATGCCACACATCCCCACTCTATCTGTGTACTGTCTTTATCACATTACACACACACACACACAGGCACGAGCACAGATAAGGTTCTAGGGGTGTCTGAGCATCTGACCTTTTTGCCCTCCTATGAGGAAAATGCCTTTTCAGATTGGTAGTATTTTTTTTAAATGAATACATTATTTTTCTTTTAGTCTCTTTTCTCTCCTGTTCTGTAATTAATTGCCCATCAAACTAGCTAATAAAAAAAAATGTATCTTGAAAGATTCCGGCTCCGCGCACTGCACTTGTCGTCCTCCTGCTGCTGCACAGGCAGAAGCTACCGGCGCCTAGCGCTAGTATGAGTGGTGGCACACTGGGTACTTTTTAAAAATGTTATGTCGTCTTTCACGGACAGGGAAGGATTCAATTAGACTGTTTTTAAGTAGACCTACAATGCAGATGTCAGCAGCAGAACAAACTTTTTTTTTTCCACTTTGACCACCTGCCCCTCCAAAGGTCTGTACATGGCCCTACACACACACACACACACACACACACAATCAGACAGTTCACTTATTCACTCATCTCATATCTTGATGGATACAAACATACTGACATGCTGTACACTCATATGGACATGTATTTCCAAATCACCGTTAGCACCCAGTCCATTGTGTAAACGTGTTATGATCTTTACTCTGTAATACAATTGATAACTCTTAACATTGTTTAGAATGGCACTTCTTAGGACGAGCAGACATTCAGAATAGAACGTGTTCTCTGCCCTACGTCCTTCTCTTCACTTGGTTCCTTCATATAGAGCCATACTCCGCTAGGTCCTTCTCACCCAAGCCTTACCCTCTTTGCTCTTTATTCCACAGGAACCTGTTCGCCTGCAGCAAGGACGGCTCAGATGCTTACGTCCGCCTTTACCTCCTCCCCGACCAGTCCTGGAAGCATCGCATGAGAACACAGGTGAAGAAGAAGACAGTGACTCCTGTCTTCAATGAGAAGTAAGGGCCTTACCTCCTTTGACCACCAGAGGGCATTCGTTTTTGTGTCCATAGGTAGCCTGGAATCCAAGCTGATACTCCGAGCATAGTAAAACCGCATACGAGTTTGGATTCCAGGCTAGTCCATAAGGCCAATTCCATCTAAACTCTGTCAATTTAAGAAATGCATTCAGGGCACCCTTCTGAATGCAAGTCTCTGACAAACGTGTTGTTTCTACATCTCTCAGGTTTGAGCTTGACATGTCCCTAGAGGAAGCGGGGACTAGGAAGCTGGATGTGGCGGTCAAAAACAACCGGATGTTCCACACGCGGGAGAGGAAGGAAATTGGAATGGTAGGTAGCAATAGTAGGGATGTCAAAGGTTTAGGCTGCTGCACAGTCACTATGGAAGCTCTAGTCTAATCTGTGTTTAGAAGCATTTTTAAACTTTTTCCATGATTAAATTAATAATAAATATATGTAATTGTTGTAAAAAATCTGTGAGTGTGCTTCATTCACTATCATCCTAAATCAAAATATAGAATTATTTTGACATTGAATTATTTCACATTACGCTAATTCCCCTATGCCGGAAAGAATGTTTTATTACACAGACTAACGTTTTTACCACACACTATTTACAGGAAATACACATCCCTTTTACCTCAGATTGATGATGATAGTATAAAAGTTTATAGTCATCAAGATTACACAAAATCGATTGCTTAAGGATCGGACCCTTTTTTTAAATTTTCGCCTGAAATGACATATCCAAATCTAACTGCCTGTAGTTCAGGACCTGAAGCAAGGATATGTATATTCTTGATACCATTTGGAAGGAAAATTCCGTGAAATGAATGTAGGAGAATATAACACATTACATCTGGTAAAATATAATACAAAGAAAAAAACCATGCGTTTGTTTTTGTAGTTTTTTTCATCTTTGAAATGCAAGAGAAAGGCCATAATGTATTATTCCAGTCCTGGTGCATTTTAGATATTTGCCACTAGATGGCAGCAGTGTGTGTGTGTGTGTGTGTGTGTGTGCAACGTTTTAGACTGATCCAATGAACCATTGCATTTATGTTCAAAATGTTCTATCAAGACTGCCCAAATGGTTTATTAATAACTTTTCTAATTCATAACTGTGCACTCTCCTAAAACAATAGCATGGTATTCTTTCACTGTAATAGCTACTGTAAATTGGACAGTGCAGTTAGATTTATGAGAATTGAAGCTTTCTACCAATATCAGATATGTCTATGTCCTGGGAAATTAACTTGTTACTTACAACCTACGTCAGCTCGACCATCCCGAGGGGGACCCACCAATCCTGTAGAGGTTAAAACAGATCATCATCTTTGGTTTAGTCCCAGTGTCATATGCACTTGTCGGTGGCAGAACTTAGAACTGTCATTTTCAAGACGGTGGCAAGAAAATATACAAATGTCTCTGGCCTCAATACCACACATGGATTTGAGGGTCAAACTATCGCTCATATTTGTGCCAACTCCTGTCACTATAGAGTGGTGAGGAGGAGGAATCTACCGTGTCCAGAAGCGAATTCACCATACATTTTCAGGATTCAGGTTCTCAAACATTGTTTTATGCTTTGTTTTACTATTGATTTTCGGAATTGTATATCGATTCAGTCTCCTTAAATATTTGTAATCTGATGTATTCATTTCAGTGTCTGAATTGTCTAATCAAACTTTTTGCTGCCAGCTCCTGATATCAGGGCATACAAACTACAATCTGTGTCCTGAATTACCCTAGTGCGCATGTGCGCCCAGTAATATCGTGTCCCGAGCTTGTTTTCCCTGGCTGAACTAGCTGAACTATTCTAGTTTTCATCATCACCCAACTTCATAAATACTGCCCCTTCAACATCAACTCCTTTGCTAGTTATAAAATCATGTAACAAAGAAATTAGCTAGAAAGAATCTTGAAAATTATTTATTATTTTGTTGAATAGTCATGACTGGTGTGAGCTATCTGTGGTGTTGTAAGACAAAGGTGGCGAAGGCTACTATTGCTACTTAACGCGGATCCAAGTTCAGCTTTGACATCTACTGGCGTCATTGGCATAGGGTTAGCTGGTTGTTTCTGACTGGGACTGAGTGGGACTCTGTAGCTCAGTTGGTAGAGCATGGCGCCTGCAACGCCAGGGTTGTGGGTTCGATTCCCACGGGGGACCAGTATATAAAAATGTATGCACTCTACTATAAGTCGCTCTGGATAAGAACGTCTGCTAAATGACTAAAATGTAAATGTATGGTCTTCGAACTGTCAGCCTCTCCCCGTTTGGCACAATGGGATATGTAGGGATTTTGCCAACACAGCCAGATATGTACACAGTCTAGTACCCTTAACCTGTTGAGGATCTTATCCCGATCTTATCCCGGTATTGGGATTCATTGTCATGTGACCATGGCGGGGAATTCAAAACTGCAAGAGTAATCATTTCAAAAAATCAAATAATCAACTATTTTCCTCCATTTGAAAGATATATCTCCTAAATCTAACCACGCTGTCCGATTTTCAGAGGCATTACGGAGAATGCATAAAGTTAGGTTATGTGAGGAGAGTACATTGACAATAGCTGCGTGTAATGTTTAGCCAATTCAAAGAAGGGCATCAACAGACAGAAAACTAGCTAGAATTATGCACTTACCTTTGACAATCTGCATCAGATGACACTCATAGGACATTATGTTATACAATACATGCATTTTTAGTTCCATCAAGTTCATATTTATATCCAAAAACAGCATTTACAGTCGCGGTGAAATTCAGAATTTTTTTCGGCTCGAATGCACCCAGTGAATCCAGCATTACAAATCACGGAATTACTATTCGAAAACATTGGTAAATTATAATATTGTCATTCAAAGAATAATATATTATCATCTCGTAATTGCTACCGAAGGGCCAGATCTCAAAATAACTTTACTGGGAAATCACATTTTGTATAAACTGGGTACTATGCTAACAACAATAAGCTATATGCTAAGCTAAGCTAAGCTATACCGTTAGCATTAGCATCATCTAATATCGATAATAACATTCTAAATATCCCCTTACCTTTGATTATCTCCATCAGAAGGCGCTGCCAGAGATCCCAGGTCCAGAACAAATGTGGTTTCTTTTGACAAAGTTCATAATTTATGTCCAAATAGTTAGCGTTCAGTAGGCTCCCACAAAATGAGGTGGGCAGTGTAAAGTCACGTCGAAAAACTAAAGAAAACCTAGTAAATAATCTATTTACGTTTGTTTAAACATGTCAAACGTTGTTTAGCACTAATCTTTTGTTCCATTTTTAACGTGAAACATCAGTAAACATCAGTAATATTTTCACACAACCTATCAAGTGTCTAGAATAAACGATAATGACAAAGGCACTCTTCTCAGATTCATGCGCAGGCGCAAAAAATGAAGTGATGACGTGTCAACTTGTAAGCTTTCTAATTCGGTGTGTATTCATCACAGATGCTTCAAACAACTTTCTAAAGATCGTTGACATCTAGTGGAAGCAGTAGGAGTTGCGAACTGAATCCTTTCTCACTGTGGTATCTTTAAAACAATGACACTAAATAGTACAGCCACAAAATTCTCATTTTTTTTTATCTATTTTTCTCAGGTTTCTGCCTGCAATATGAGTTTTGTTATACTTACAGACACCATTCAAACTGTTTTAGAAAATTCAGAGTGTTTTCTATCCGAATGTGTTAATAATATGCATATCCTAGCTTCTGAGTTGGTGTAGGAGGCAGTTAAAAATGGGCACATATTTTTTTCAAAATTCTCAATACTGCCCCCGTGGCCCGTAGAGGTTAACCTTTTTAAACTGACTATTATATTTGTTGATTTAAATTTGACTTCATTAGTATAATGAGTAATCCAGCAATGTCACAAGTTAATTGACATGAGAGAACTCAAGAAAATACCAACTCTACAGAGCACGAATGGCTAAATTAGTTCTGGACACAAAGGGTCCACAGAGCTCCTCCTCCTCACCACTCTATTTAGTAATCCATGTGAGAATATGATTCACCAAAAATACGAAATAGAAAACTTTATTTTTTGACACCTGGTTCCATTGAAATCAACACAAATATTGATTACTTTGCGTGCGCTATCGTTTACAGTAGAACAAGCTAATCAATTCCAGTCTAGAGTGACTGCTTGGTAAATATTGGTATGCGAGAAGTTTTATAAGAATTTTACTCAATACTGTATTTTACTAAACTAGTATTTGCTGTATTTTACTAAACTAGTACATCTGAACACAAGTGTTGTGGGGGTGTGGGGGGGGGTGCAATTTGTATGTCTTGGCCTTCAGCATATTGATTATGCTGAACCAGTGTTTGCCACTTGGCTATAAATTTAAAAAATTATAACAGGAAGCGGCAACCTGTCACGTCCTGACCAGTGAAAAGGGTCATTTTGCCATAGTAGTATGGTCAGGGAGTGGCAGGGGGATTGTTTTGTGTGTTTTGGGGTTGGTTTGTTACTAGGGGAATTTGTTCTAGTTTTCGGTTTCTATGTTTCTTTTTCCATGTGTGGCCGAGTATGGTTTCCAATCAGAGGCAGGTGTCTTTCGTTGTCTCTGATTGGAAGCCATACTTAGGCAGCCTGTTTTCCTTTGGGTTTTGTGGGTGGTTGTTTTCCGTTTAGTTATTGTACCTGACGGAACTGTTGGTCGTGTTTTGTTATTTTGTAAGTGTTACTCATTAAAGATTTAAAGATGAGCACTCAACACGCTGCGCCTTGGTCTAATCCTTTCGACGCCCGTGACACAATTGTATCATATTCAATTGTTTTAGGAATATAAATTGTACTGGTAACATTTTCCGACAGGATTCTTCTTAATCAGGTAAAAACTACTGAATAAGTCCAAAAGTGTGCTATAATGTATTGGTTTTGATGACGTATAAGTGAAATTGTGAAAATATGTTTGTCCTGCCTTGCAAAAGTGGAGATGGTAGCCAACACCATCATTACGTTCCTCAGGAATGTTTTTCCATTTTATAAACATGTACGAGAAAAGTGGGATTACGCGCTTTACTGAATGTCAAGAAGTCTGCTCATGTATGTAATTTGAGTACAATGATAATATTCGGTTTCCCAGTTAAAGTGCCTTCAAGGAAAGGCCTCTATGCATATAGTGTGTTTTAAAATTGCGATATCTTGTGTTTTATAAATCTAGGCAAATCTTGTTGAGTGTATTAACAGATCTGCTGTTCATTTTGTCCACAGGTACAACTAGATCTTTCTCAGATGGACCTGGTAAAAGGCTTCACAGAATGGTAAGCAAGGAACTTCATCCTCTTCTTTTCTATAATTGGAGCAGTCTCCATTTCCTCCTTCTCTATTCATCTAATGGTGTGGTCAGCATTTTCTGTGCTATAAAGGGACTGATCCCTTAGCTCTGCAATTGAGTGCTTCTTCTCTTCTAAAGGAGTCAGTGTAGCACCTGGAGTCTTGAGGTATATCCAGTAACCTGATAGGTCAGCATTTAAAATGGAAAAAAAAATATTGGAGAGGAAGGGGTGGACCCACATTCATGACAATGTCATACTTTTTCTAAAACTGTGATTGAATGAATGTGTGTGGGGTGTTGATAATGCCTTCTGGGAATGCTATAATGTCCAAAAGTTATGGGCAGAGTTAGAAAGTTGGCTGTCAGAAGGATTACAATGTAAATGTACTTTTAATCCATCTGTCTGCATATTTCAAGACATGGCATATGAGGGTGCAGTAAGATACCCTCATGGGTTGGACAATACTTTTCTTGTCAATCTTCTTGAAAAAATGTATACTTAACTGTAAATCAACCTATACTCCATTGTTAAAACAATAGAAAGGTCAACTGCGACGGAGAGAAAAAAAATTGTGCAGTTGTAGGCCATGTGATGGTAGGTGGGTCTGGGCAGGGTTGATGTTGTGGATGTGTGTGTGCGTCTGTATGCTGTTCAATCAATCAAATGTATTTATAAAGCCCTTCTTACATCAGCTGATGTCACAAAGTGCTGTACAGAAACCCAGCCTAAAACCCCAAACAGCAAGCAATGCTGTTGTTTGTATATGTATGTTTTGTATCGTTAAGAAGAAAAAAAAAAAAAAAAAAAATATGCTGGCTAAAGAATCCAGAACATAGTCGGTAAAGGTAAATATGCACAATACAACCCTGTCTCTCTTGCTTTTGGTTATGGGAATAACAGCCCCGTTTCAGTTCATCATAAAAGATTACTCATGCCCACAGGACCTATACACACTCTTTGTTTATTGTCAACATTTCTGTTGACTGTCTTGATGGTTGCAAACCGAAACATTGACAATCAATGTGCAGAGATAAATTGTGCGTATGGGGGGAGTCATTTACAATGATGTGATATTAGTCATGGCCAAAAGTTTTGAGAATGACACAAATATTAATTTCCACAAAGTTTGCTGCTTCAGTGTCTTTAGATATTTTTGTCAGATTTTACTATGCAATACTGAAGTATAATTACAAGCATTTCAAAGGCTTTTATTGGCAATTACATGAAGTTGATGCAAAGAGTCAATATTTGCAGCGTTGACCCTTCTTTTTTCAAGACCTCTGCAATCCGCCCTGGCATGCTGTCAATTAACTTCTGGGCCACATCCTAACTGATGGCAGCCCATTCTTGCATAATCAATGCTTGGAGTTTGTCAGAATTTGTGGGTTTTTGTTTGTCCACCCGCCTCTTGAGGATTGACCACAAGTTCTCAATGGGATTAAGGTCTGGGGAGTTTCCTGGCCATGGACCCAAAATATCGATGTTTTGTTCCCCGAGCAACTTAGTTATCACTTTTGCCTTATGGCAAGGTGCTCCATCATGCTGGAAAAGGCATTGTTTGTCACCAAACTGTTCCTGAATGGTTGGGAAAAGTTTCTATTGGAGGATGTGTTGGTACCATTCTTTATTCATGGCTGTGTTCTTAGGCAAAATTGTAAGTGAGCTCACTCCCTTGGCTGAGAAGCAACCAGATACATGAATGGTCTCAGGATGCTTTACTGTTGGAATGGTAGCACTCACCTTGTCTTCTCCGGACACGCTTTTTTCCGGATGCCCCAAACAAGCGGAAAGGGGATTCATCAGAGAAAATGACTTTACCCCAGTCCTCAGCAGTCCAATCCCTGTACCTTTTGCAGAATATCAGTCTGTCCCTGATGTTTTTCCTGGAGAGAAGTGGCTTCTTTGCTGCCCTTCTTGACACCAGGCCATCCTCCAAAGTCTTTGCCTCAATGTGCGTGCAGATGCACTCACACCTGCCTGCTGCCATTCCTGAGCAAGCGCTGTACTGGTGGTGCCCCGATCCCACAGCTGAATCAACTTTAGGAGACGGTCCTGGCGCTTGCTGGACTTTCTTGGGCGCCCTGAAGCCTTCTTCACAACAATTGAACTGCTCTCCTTGAAGTTCTTGATGATCCGATAAATGGTTGATTTACGTGCAATCTTTCTGGCAGCAATATCCTTGCCTGTGAAGCCCTTTTTGTGCAAAGCAATGATGACTGCACATGTTTCCTTGCAGGTAACCATGTTTGACAGAGGAAGAACAATGATTCCATGCACCACCCTCCTTTTGAAGCTTCCAGTCTGTTATTCGAACTCAATCAGCATGACAGAGTGATCTCCAGCCTTGTCCTCGTCAACACTCACACCTGTGTTAACGAGAGAATCACTGACATGATGTCAGCTGGTCCTTTTGTGGCAGGGCTGAAATGCAGTGGAAATGTTTTTTGGGGATTCAGTTCATTTGCATGGCAAAGAGGGACTTTGCAATTAATTGCAATTCATCTGATCACTCTTCATAATAATCTGGAGTATATGCAAATTGCCACCATACAAACTGTGGCAGCAGACTTTGTGAAAATTAATATTTGTGTCATTCTCATAACTTTTGGCCACGACTGTATTACTACTACTACTAAGCAGCTACCACTACTACTAAGCAGCTACCACTACTACTAAGCAGCTACCACTACTACTAAGCAGCTACCACTACTACTAAGCAGCTACCACCACTACTAAGCAGCTACCACTACTACTAAGCAGCTACCACTACTACTAAGCAGCTACCACTACTACTAAGCAGCTACCACTACTACTAAGCAGCTACCACTACTAAGCTACCTGCCTCATACTCTCTGGGATCTCTCTCTCTTTATCATTAGTGTGTCCTCGGTCCCTGCAATTGAACCTTCAGTAACTAGTTCTGGTGTCAATCACTATCAACAGATCTAAAAACAAATGTTAATCATTTACAGGAACTCTAAATGTCGTCGCTGTCTGATGAAAACCTCATTGCCAAAACAGAAACTTTCCAGGAATTATTATAATTTTTCCCCCATTTCGAACATACAATTATGAAACTTCAGAAGATATTTTCAATAAATGTTCTTGGTCCTAGAGTACATTGAGGGGAGTTAGTGCATTCAATAAATGTATAAAAAAAGATGCTAGATATACACTGAGTATACCAAACATTTGGAACACCTTCCTAATATTGAGTTGCACCCCGCCCCGTTTGCCAATTCGTTGGGGCATGGACTCTACAATGTGTTGAAAGAGTTCCACAGGGATGCTGGCCCATGTTGACTTCAATGCTTCCCACAGTTAGCGTGATGTCCTTTAAGTGGTGTGCCATTCTTGATACACACAGGAAACTGTTACGCGTGGGGAAAAACTCAGCAGCGTTGCAGTTCTTGCCACAAACCGGTGCGCCTAGCAACTACTAAGATACCCCATTCATAGGCACTTAAATCTTTTGTCTTGCCCGTTCACCCTCTGAATGGCACACATACACAATCCATGTCTCAAGGCTTAAAAATCATTCTTTAAACTGTCTCCTACCCTTCATCTACTCTGATTGAAGTGGATTTAACAAGTGACATCAGTAAAGGATCATAGCTTTCACCTGAATTCACCTGGTCAGTCTTATTCATGGGAAGAGCAGGCATTCTTAATGTTTTATATACTCAGTGTATGTCAATCACACTAAATCTTCGTGACCTGAAATTTCCACATTACATTCTCCAACAGGTATGAACTCACTCTACCCAGACTGAAGAAAACCGTCTAGAGGGAAGACCATTACTCCTCAGCCACATCAATGGGTGCAGCGTGTGTGTAGTTCTCAATAAAAAGATAACTGCAGTGGATATAGCCACTTTGAATCCTCCCAACCTCATATATATATATATATATATATATACATACATAGATACATACATACATACATACATAATACTGTAAGGAAACAAAACCAGTGTCTCTACAGTATCAACTTCTATGCTCATTCCTCTCAGGGTCTGAATTGTGCTGTGATTCACACCAAAGGTCAAAGGCACAATTCATTTGCTATTAAAATAGTTACTTTTACTTATTGGAAGTCGAAATGCCCAACTTGCACATACTATGTTTGAATTTAAATACGATACGTGTGCTCTTTATATAAATGTAGATGTCATTTTTTTTTTTTTAAGACAGGCTTGGGGTTTTAATCTTGTTTGTTAACTTAAAAAAACTTTTCTAGTGCCTTATGAAACTATTCACTACCTTTGCCCAGTTTCACGTTTGCTTTAAATTTAAATAATTTCCAAATAAAAAAACAAAGATGTCTTGATTGCATTGGTTTTGAGTTTATTTTTACAGGGACGGTGCACATTAATCAACGTTTCAGTAAATGTGCCAGTTTTAGCCAGCCGGCTAATTTTCAACCGCAGTTCCTGGGCAGGTTATTAAAAATAATTACAATAACAATAAAGACAAATAATGAGCAGTGAGCACATGCAGAGCAACATATGACAAGCAACATGTAGCACACAGACAGAGCAATAGCACAAAAAGCAACAAAACAAAATACATAAAAGCAACGAAGTGTGCCAGACTTACATTAGTTCAGGTGCAAACATTTCCATTGAATGGAGCCCATCTGTGTGCAATAACAGTGAGTATGTTAACATGCACACTAATTTGATATTAAGATGATTATGGTAATAATCTGAGGTTGGCATTCGACAACTGACAAACTCCCCAGTCCCTGCCTGTGACAAGCATGCCCATAACATGATGCTGTTACCACAGTACTTTAAAATACAGGGTTTCACTCTGTATTGTGTAGTATTGTTTTATTTTTATTAAAACATAATTGGTTAAAATCACATGATGTACACCGATGTCAATGTAAACACTTTTTTTTTTATACAAACGTAGAAACACGCCATTTTCACATACTGTATGTTGATGTTGTGGAGGTGCTGGATATAATGAAATTGTGAAATTTCCCTTTAAGCATGGCCCTTAATCCCCCACCATGCTCTACATCCAGGGGGGGACATAGGGCGAACCACTTTCTAACCAGGTAGGAGAGTCTTTACAATTATCTCCACAAGGCCAGCATTTCCAAGAACTGGATTTCCATATTACTGAATGTTCTCTAACAAGGCTGATCCTTGTTCTTCTTCGTCCGTTGGTGCACTCACACAAACTGTCTCCCCCTGAATCTCAGGAGGAGCTGTTTCGTCCCCCACGGTTTTTTTTTTCAGATTGAAAAATTCCCTTTTGAAAGATTCATGGTCCATAGTTCAGTACAGCGGCACTTTCAATGGATCCTGATAAGATAAGACATGGAATTAACTTGAAATGTGTAACTCATAATTTTTTTCACTTTAATTAAATAATTAGAATGTAGAAGTAACACTGTTTTAACGTTTAAATAAGTTAAATGCCATTTCTATCTTGGGGACTGGACCAGAAGTGGGTAGAACTGGGGAAAAATAGCACCAGGGAAGCTTCCCACACATCAACACAGGCAAGAAAGGCTCCAAGATCCTGCTACTTCCTCAGTGCGCTGACATCCTTTTTCCTCCCTCGGTGCATGTTCTCCTTCCTCCCTGTGACCTGAGTGATGCCAATGCAGCCGCTAAGGGTGCAAGTAGCTCACCACGCATCAACACAGGTAAGGAAGTCTCCAAGATACTGCTCCTTCCTCCCGGCACGTTTGTCCTCCTTCCTTCGTATGCGACCTGAGTGAACCCAGTGCAGCCGCTAAGGGGGCAAGCAGCTCACCACACATCAACACAGGCAAGGAAGGATCCAAGATGCTGCTCCTTCCTCCCTGAGCACGTACCTTCTTTCTCCCTGTGTGACCTGAGTGAAGCTAATGCATCCACTCGGGTTGCAAGTACAGTAGCTCATCAAAAAGGTCCTCCCTCCCGGGGTGAACGTCCTCCTTCCTCCATGTTTTGGTATTTTATTAGTATCCCAATTAGCTGTTGCAAGCATGACATAATATAGAACATTTATAGAAAAGAACAGCTCAAGGACAGAACTACATCAATAAAAAAACAGAACACATCACCTACATTTCAATACACACACAAAATATCTAGGCCAAATAGGGGAGAGGCGTTGTGCCATGAAGAGTTGCTTTATCTGTTTCTTGAAACCAGGTTTGCTGTTTATTTGAACAATATGATATGGAAGGGAGCTCCATACAATAATGTCTCTATATAATACTTTTCTTGAATTTGTTCTGGATTTGGGGACGGTGAAAAGACCTCTGGTGGCATGTCTGGTGGGGTAAGTGTGAAGGGGTCTGAATACTTTCCGAATGAACTGTAGAGTGAAGTCGGTCTGTAAAGGATATTAGTATTTTTTTCACAGTATTTTTGTTTTGCTTGTTTCTAGTGGGGTCTTGTTGCTATCTTGTAGCTATGTTGCTAGCTAATGACCAGTCCCTTTAACAGCACAGACCCTCATGATTTATGCAATTATTTATTATTTTGTCAATTACTGACAATGGATTGTATTATGGATTCTATTCATGTAGCACTTTCCATTAGGTCTCAAATCACTTTTAGCGTATTTTGGAGTTGCCGATCACCCAACACTAATCCTTTACAGCTAGTGCTCAACAGTTTTTAACAATAACATAATACATTTCCCAGTACTATAATGAGGATACAGGATATGACACAACAGCAGCCTGATATTAAACCTAAATTGCACACACGTGGTTATATTGCTGTGTGTGTACGCATGTTGTCGCATCTGTGTGTTGGTTTGGAATCCATAGGAGTACAGGTGACTAACTCTATACATACAACTACAAAAAAATGGTTTACACTCTGTACAGTATCTTATTGTGCCCAATTACAGTTAAAAAGTACTGGGCATTTTGTACAATATTTTCCAATTGAATTGTACACAGGCTTAGACAGTACTTTATGTATTGTCATTTTGAACCCTGGGTCATTCATTAGGCACCCAATGGAAGAAAATTGATTGAAATGGGGAGGGACTACCTCCAATATGAACTGCTTGTTTTAGTTTTCTGTTCAAAAAACTTGTTTGTTAATGTTTTGATACGGTGTGTGCTAATTGATATGATCCTGATGTGTTCATCTGTCCCTCCCCAGGGACTGGGAAGGCAAGCTTCTGCTGTTGCAGAAGATCCTGGACGATTGGCTGAATGTGCAGTCCACCTTGCTCTACCTGGAGCACATTTTCAGCTTCCCAGCCATCATGGCCCAAATGCCAGAGGAAGGACGACGCTTCACTGCAGTCGACAAGACCTGGAAGCACACCATGAAGCAAGTCTCTCTCCCTTTTTTTTTTACACTGCTGCTACTCTCTGTTTTATCTATGCATAGTCACTTTAACTCTACCTACATGTACATATTACCTCAACTAACCTGTACCCCCGCACATTGACATGGTACCGGTACCACCTGTATATAGCCTGGTTATTTTATCGTGTTACCTTTTTAACTTTAGTTTATTTAGTAAATCGTTTAGATACATTGGAGTAAAACAAGCTTTTTGGGTTCTGATGGGGTATGAAAGTTGAACTAGGCTCATGAGGCATTTAAAAGTGATATCCTTCAAGAATCAATGGGTACCATTAATTTATAAATCCAAAAATGGATGTAGCAACTAAGGACTCTATTTTTAAATAAATTATATTCAGTGTTTCTCCAGGTGGCACTTCATAATGTATGGGGGTAACTCACTTCTGACTACCAACGTAGGAATTCAGGGCATTTGGTATCCTGATCTGTGTGTGCTCAAGCATGCGTGCGTCTTTGTGTGTGTGCGCGTGTTTACCTGTTTTGGACTTGGCTGTCTGAAGAACTAGATGGGTTGTTCCATGTCATTTCAGCAAGCCATGACAGCCACCATCTCAGACTGTTCTGAAGTTGTTTCTGTAGTAGGAAACAGATAGGATTAGCATTCCTGCAACATTATTTTGTTTATATCATTTGATCTTTGAGAAATCAAACTAGTTGATTGCACACAAATTGGCCATTTTACTTTATAGGATTCATATAATATTCAATATACATAGTATATATAGTACCTAACATCAGTTTTTTCGAACAATGAGTAAGATGTGGAATCCAAAGAAATAGTCAAAAGCCACCCACGGACCACACGCCAATCCCAACCCAGCGAGTATACAGTATCAGTATACAGTATTTCTGACAAGTAGTATGGAGCTGCGGCTCGGAGTATTGTTTCTTGATCGTATGTTAAGTACTGTATTTTCAGTGAATATAGTGATGTTTTTTTCCCCTGTTCAGAGAAATTTGTAATTGAAGTTAGGTTTATGTTCCGTCTGACATCCTGATATTACTGTGTTCTGACCACCTAGATGGTGCTGTTCCTGCAGAAACGATTTCAGAACAATGTGAGATGGTGGGTGTAAAAATCCTTTCTTTTGTTTGTTGAGGTGGAACGACCCTAGAGCTATGTAAAGGATGAGAGGCTAGTCTGGTTATGGCGGCCCCATATGTTTAAATAAGCACCGTCCCCTGTTGTTGCCCTGACACACACACACACACACACACACACACACACACACACACACACACACACACACACACACAGGTACAGTGACAACAATAGTCCTACCCTAGAGACTCTCCAAAGGGTAATTGGCGTCCTCAGCAGAGCCGAAATGAGACGCATCAATGTCAGCCCAGCGTCCTCCAGAAACCCGGCTGACTGCACCATCAAATAGAAATGATGGATTTTGTCTCGGGTGGAGGCACAAAGAAAATGAGGTTACAAAGGGAGTAAGTCTCAATGTCTTTTTGTGTCGTGTGGGACTGTGTGGTGTGATGTTACTGTATGTGTACAGAGAGAAGGGGGATTTTCAGAGAAACGACCGTTGATGAAACAAGGCCTATTTGCTTACACTCAGGAGAGTAGAGGAGCAATTTGTCAAAGTAGCAATCATACCAGCATCAATGAAAGTGCTACCTCCATAAAAGCGCAATCAAAACAACTTATGGGGAAGGTGCGTTTCTAAAATAAATAGCTGACAGCATTACGCATCAACAACAATATGATTTGTGCCAGTTTACTCAGCAAACATGTTTTTGCTTCACACTCTTTTAGTGTCTCCCTTGATGGCCCCTGGTTAAAAAACTATAGAAAAAAAATGTATTGTGATTATGTGCATAGGTCTCAATCAAGATATGACTAATACCTAATAAACAGAGTTAACGCACTGTGCATGAAAGTGCTGTTTGTCATTCTACCATTCCTATATCATACCATAAGATTGTGTCACTGAACAAGGTAATACACCACAGTAAACACATTTTTTTTCAAAGACGTGAAACCAAAATCAACCACAGGAGTGCGCTCAAGATTCACGAACGTCACAACAGCCTCCCCAGCACATCTCAGGTATCCCAGTCATTATTTACTCTCCACTTTAATGTGTCAATTATCCTCTCCTGTCGACAAAATCACAGATAGAAACCTCTGCAAATTAATTGAAAAGACATGCTTCTGTGGACCTGCTTCTTTTGTAATTACACTTGCACTCCTCACCCTCAGAAACACCCAGTTTGCCCTCCGATGCAGATGGGAGTGGAGATCTTTCATTTTTTCTTTCATGTGTGTTTTCACAGTCAGTGTTTCTCCCAGTTAGGCATGGGGTGCTGAAGTAAAATAAATCATGATTGAGCTGTCAGGTATGCCGAGCAGAGAGAAAAGGTGTGTCTGTCTATGAAGCCCACTCCCCCTCTTCTTCCTGCCCCCTGCCCTTCTTATTTCCTTCCTTTTCAAAGTAAAATGCTTTCACCCTACATGTATTTAATTAGAGCAGAAAAATGGAGAAGTGCATGGAGGAATGGAGGTGTAGATGGGGGATGTTGAGAAGGTGAGGGGTGGGACTGTGTTTGTGCATGTGAGAAAGTGTGTGTGTGTGTGTTTGTGGTGGGTTGGGGGGGACAAGTATATACAATACAATGTTTTTAGTGTTTCAGGTCAGCAGTACCACATACTCTTACTGTACTACAACTCTCGGTAGTGTAGAGACCTTGTCAATTCAACTCCCATGCAGAAGGATTTCATCTGTTTGGCCTTTAAAGACCACAATGACATTAAACATACCTTATGGCACTGTCAACCATTCAGTGTATCCACAAAGTCTTTCTGTTCACAGACTGAATGGAGAAGTCCCCTTTATAGTCTTGTATTATACCAAAAGATGTGCAAGAACTGAGTCTGATTGATTGTGAGAGCTGGTATTTTTCTGAATGCCACAACGGCTAAGTCACCTGGCCTGAAAAAGGAATGAAAAAGTTATGACAATCACCCCATTCAAACTGATCAAATCAGCTCAC
The DNA here is from genome assembly GCF_901001165.1 of Salmo trutta. Lineage (NCBI taxonomy): Eukaryota > Metazoa > Chordata > Actinopteri > Salmoniformes > Salmonidae > Salmo > Salmo trutta. The sequence continues at coordinate 46,935,586 of NC_042976.1, forward strand.
CTGTTCATTTATTTTTGCTCGTCAAATGAGGTTGATGATTTGATTTAGCCTTTTATCGTGAGTTGGTTACAGTAACTGGAACGTTGCTAATAATGTAATCTTGAGAAAGGAAACTATCGCCCATAAAATCCAATAAAAAATGCATTTAATCTTAGAAAATGGAGTCTCCCTTTTCTTCCATTAGGATAATCAAATGACAAATGTTCATGGTTAGAAAAGGTGATTTAAAGAAGGCTTGGTGAGATGGGGTGCTTATTACCACTTCTTTATTACAAGCTTTTAGAGTCAGTTTTCAGAAAAAGGTTATGTTGGTATGAAACACATTGTTAAAGTTCAATTTCCAGCCACTGTCTCAACTTCAGTCACCACAGATAATAGGAAATCAATAGCAATCAGGGGAAGAGGAAAAAGGCTTTTTTTTTCTCTTTCTAGACAATGTGTGGTTTCTATACTTTGTGTGTGAGGGCAGAAGGAGAGGATCAAATAATAAAAGGCTCTTTTAAATCCCCCCAATCCTCCATCCTAACTCCCCTCCCTACTTCAAGAACTTGGACTTCTCCAGTACAACCCTTAGAACAATATGTGATACTAGATCAAATACAACACACTCTTCTGTGCCCTTTTTTCACCATAGAATTACATACGGTATGGAACTCAATTAATAGGATCTCTGTTGGAATTGGTCTGTACTGTACAACTAATGTATAGATTACAAAAAGGATAGACTAGAGTCATCTCTATAGCCTTCAGTCTACAATGGGAATGATGTAAATTTCACGCTCCAATATGATTCCTTGTACTGTACTATTTTTGCTCTCGAATTGTGTAATGTAGAGAAGACTGAGGCTAGTTTGGTCTGATTTATTTGTAATTTAATATACCCAGAGATATAGATCTATTTTGGTATTACACGGTAGCTTAGATCTTTTCTCAACATGTTTTGCTGAAAGGAAGAGCACACACTGTTGATCTCAACAAATTGGTTTAGTTCCGTGTCGGTAATATGGATATATTTAAACCTTTTCCCTGTCATCGACAAGAAAATAGTTAATTCCATGAGTTAACTCTTATGAGTTATGTTTCTCCATGTATTATCTCTCATTCCGTCTCAGTGTTCCTCGTATTATATCAGCATGATAGTATCCCTCAGAGCCGTACTCATGCATTCCCCATCTAACCTTGGAAGATTAGCCCTTCCAGGGAAGTCTAGAGCCAACATGTTAAATTAGCCCACAGCTGAGATCAGACCTGAATAATATAGTAGGCCTCAGGCCAAGCCTTTTTATCCTAGTTTTAGGTTTGGTTGGAGGCTTGAATGAGGATATTGGAGTTTTGGTTGTAGACTCAGAACATGGATGCTGTACATATGGATGGAGAGGATTTGCAGAATACCAACTTGAGACACACTGAGACTTTCGTGTATGTCATGCAATGTCAATGCTAGATTTGCACTCATGTTTGAATTTCACAAGCATGTAACAATATGAATATGATACAGCAGAGGTGTGGCTAGTAGAATAAAAATGACTGCAATATCACAGTCGGCCATTTTCCATCATGAGATCCCAATGTAGCTGGCTAACTCAAACTTTCACACATTATGGCCTGTATTCAAAAAGTATCTCCGTAGGAGTGCTGATATAGGATCAGGTCCCAATATCCATATATTCCTTACTATGTTCTCAAAATGCAAAATTGATCCTCTATCAGCATTTCTATTCTGAGACTCTTAATGTACTTTTTTGCTGTATTGCTGTACACTATATGATAGGAACACTGTGGACACTTTTCAGCAAGTTGCAATCATGAAATACAGAGAAACCGTTTTTCATAAACAAGGTCTAAATCATGTTTGATGCACTCTGTAAGTACCATTTTTGCTGAACTTTTTTTCTGTATTGCTGTACACTAGATGATAGGAACACTGTGGACACTTTTCAGCAAGTTGCAATCATGAAATACAGAAACATTATTTTTTCATAAACAAGGTCTAAATCATGTTTGATGCACTCTGTCAGTATCATTTTTGCTGTACTGTTTGCTGTTTGCACTAGATGATAGGAACACTGTGGACACTTTTCAGCAAGTTGCAATCATGAAATACAGAAACATTATTTTTTCATAAACAAGGTCTAAATCATGTTTGATGCACTCTGTAAGTACCATTTTTGCTGTTCTGTTTAAACAAGATGATAGGTACACAGTGGACACTTTTCAGCATGTTGCAATCATGAAATACAGAAATAAACCGTCTTCATAAACAAGGTCTAAATCATGTTTGATGTACTTTTTTGCTGTTTTGCTGTACAATAGATGATAGGAACACTGTGGACACTTTTCAGCAAGTTGCAATCATGAAATACAGATTTTATTTTTTTTCATAAACCAGATCTAAATAATTTTTGATGCACTCTGTAAGTACCATTTTTGCTGTTCTGTTTAAAGTAGATGATAGGTACACGACACTTTTCAGCAAGTTGCAATCATGAAATACAGAAATAAACAATGACTAAATCATGTTTGATGCACTCTGTAAGTACCATTTTTGCTGTCCTTTTTTGCAGTATTGCTGTACACTATATGATAGGAACACTGTGGCCACTTTTCAGCAAGTTGCAATCATGAAATACGGAAATAAACAGTTTTTCATAAACAAGTTGTAAATATTTTTTATGCACTCTAACTACCAATTTTGCTGTTCTGTTTAAAGTAGATAGAAACACTGTGGACACTTCAGCAAGTTGCAATCATGAAATACAGAGAAACCGTTTTTCATCAACAAGGTCTAAATCATGTTTGATGCACTCTGTCAGTACCATTTTTGCTGTACTGTTTGCACTAGATGATAGGAACACTGGACACTTTCAGCAAGTTGCAATCATGAAATACAGAAATAAACCGTTTTCATAAACAAGGTCTAAATAATTTTTGATGCACTCTGTAAGTACCATTTTTGCTGTACTTTTTTGCTGTATTGCTGTACACTAGATGATAGGAACACCGTGGACACTTTTCAGCAAGTTGCAATCATTAAATACAGAAATAAACATTTTTTAATAAACAAGGTCTAAATCATTTTTGATGCACTCTGTAAGTACCATTTTTGCTGTTCTGTTTAAAGTAGATGATTGGACCACTGTGGACACTTTTCAGCAAGTTGCAATCATGAAATACAGAAATAAACAGTTTTTCATAAACAAGTTCTAAATATTTTTTGATGCACTCTGTAACTACCATTTTTGAGGTACTGTTTAAACTAGATGATAGGTACACTGTTCACACTTTTCAGCAAGTTGCAATCATGAAATACAGAGAAACTGTTTTTCATCAACAAGGTCTAAATCATGTTTGATGCACTCTGTAAGTACCATTTTTGCTGTACTTTTTTGATGTATTGCTGTACACTAGATGATAGGAACACTGGACATTTCAGCAAGTTGCAATCATGAAATACAGAAATAAACAGTTTTTCATAAACAAGGTCTAAATCATGTTTGATGCACTCTGTAAGTACCATTTTTGATGTACTTTTTTGCTGTATTGCAGTACACTAGATGATGGGAACACTGTGGACACGTTTCAGCAAGTTGCATTCATGGAATACAGAAATGAACAGTTTTTCATAAACGAGGTCTAAATCATTTTTGATGCACTCTGTAAGTACCATTTTTGCTGTTCTGTTAGCCTGTTAGGGACAGATGTTCCGCTAGCGGAACGCCTCACCAATATCCAATGGTATAGAGTGGCGCGAATTACAAATACCTCAAAAATGCGAAAACTTCAATTTTTCAAACATATGACTATTTTACACCATTTTAAAGACAAGACTCTCCTTTATCTAACCACATTGTCCGATTTCAAAAAGGCTTTACAACGAAAGCAACACATTAGATTATGTCAGGAGAGTACCCAGCCAGAAATAATCACACACACATTTTTCAAGCTAGCATATATGTCACAAAAACCAAAACCACAGCTAAATGCAGCACTAACCTTTGATGATCTTCATCAGATCACACTCCTAGGACATTATGTTATACAATACATGCATGTTTTGTTCAATCAAGTTCATATTTATATAAAAAACCAGCTTTTGACATTAGCATGTTTTGTTCAGAACTAGCATACCCACCGAAAACTTCCGGTGAATTTACTAAATTACTCATGATAAACGTTGACAAAAAAAGACAATTATTTTAAGAATTATAGATACAGAACTCCTTTATGCAATCGCTATGTCAGATTTTAAAATAGCTTTTCAGCGAAAGCACATTTTGCAATATTCTGAGTACATAGCTCGGCCATCACGGCTAGCTAATTTGACACCCACCAAGTTTGGGGCTCATTAAACTCAGAATTACTATTAGAAAAATTGGATTACCTTTGCTGTTCTTCGTCAGAATGCACTCCCAGGACTTCTACTTCAACAACAAATGTTGTTTTGGTTCCAAATAATCCATAGTTATATCCAAATACCTCCGTTTTGCTCGTGCGTTCAGGTCCCTATCCAAAGGGTGACGCACTGGCGCATTTCGTGACAAAAAATTTCGAAATATTCCATTACCGTACTTAGAAGCATGTCAAACGCTGTTTAAAATCAATTTTTATGCTATTTTCCTTGTAAAATAGCGATAATATTCCAACCGGTCAACGTTGTATTCATTCAAAGGCTGAAAGAAAAAATTTTAGAAGTCTCGTGAACGCGCATCTCAGTCTCACTGTCCCCATACTGACCACTTACAAACTCTGCTGCTGTACTTTGCCCAGAGACAGCAGACACCCCATTCCACTTTCTGGCGGCTTTAGAGAGCCAATGGAAGCCTTAGAAAGTGTCACGTTACAGCACAGATGCTGTAATGTCGAAAGAGATGCAACAGAAGGACAACAAATGTTCAAATTGTTATACACAGACACCATTCAAACATTTTTAGAAACTTTTTAGAGTGTTTTCTATCCAAATCTACTAATTATATGCATATTCTAGTTTCTGGGCAGGAGTAGTAAGCAGATGAAATCGGGTACGTTTTTTATCCGGCCGTGAAAATACTGCCCCCTATACCAAAGAAGTTAAAACATCTTGCTTCTAGGCGTTCCGCTAACGGAACCCCTAGCCAACAGTCAATGGGATAGCAGGGCGCGAAATACAAAACATCAAAACTCGAATAAGTCTAAATTCTCAAACATACGACTATTTTACACCATTTGAAAGATACACTTCTCCTTAATCACACCACATTGTCCGATTTCAAAAAGGCTTTATGGTGAAAGCAAAACATTAGATTATGTTAGGACATAATAAGGCTACCACCCCAGCAAAAAAACTACAACACAGCTTTTTCCAAGCAAGGGTAGCCGTCCAAAAGCAGAAAACCAGCTAAAATTATGCACTAACCTTTGACGATCTTCATCAGATGACACTCCTAGGACATTATGTTAGACAATACATGCATTTTTTGTTCTATCAAGTTCATATTTATATCCAAAAAACCCATGTTACATTGGCGTGTGACATTCAGAAAATGTATTCACCCCAAAATTTTCGGTGAATGGGCACATCAATTTACAGAAATACTCATCATAAACGTTGACAAAATATATAACAATTAATTAACGAATTATAAACTACCCCTTTACGCAACCACTTTGTCAGATTTCAAAATAACTTTACGAAGAAAGCACATTCTTCAATATTCTGAGTACTGAGCCACATCATCAATCCAAGCTAAATAGTTTGCCGTCCAGCCACGGCGTCCACAAAACTATGAAATATGTTTTAAAATATTTTCTTATCTTTGCTGATCTTCGGCTGAATGCACTCGGAAAACTCTCCCACTTCCACAAGAAATGTTCATTTGTTCGATAAAGTCCATCATTTATGTCGAAATAAATCAGTTTTGTTGGCGCGTCCAGATCACCATTCCAAAATGCATGAAGGGCGTCTATCCACCGTCGACGAAAAGTTCCCTCAGCGTTTGTAGAAACATGTCAACCCATGTTCACAATCAATCTTTAGGGTGTTTTTAACGTAGAATTGCGATATTAAAGCCGGACAATAGCACATTCATTACAGAAGAAAAAGAAAATGGCTAACCCTTCGTGACCGCACATGAGATAATGAAGTGACCCCAGCCAGACCACATACTGTTCCGGGTATTATTCAATCAAATTGCATTGCAGAAGTCTCAAACAAGGTTCTAATGACTGTTGACATCTAGTGGAAGCCTTAGGAAGTGCAATATGACATCACAGAGTGTTTTCTATCCAAATCTACTAATAATATGCAAATATTTGACACTGGGCCCGAGTAGTAGGCTGTTTAATTTGGGTACGTTTTTCATCCGGCCGTGGAAATACTGCCCCCTATACCACACCAGGTTAATGGCAGCCCTCTATCTTATACCCAAGCTATGGAGTCCCTGATCAACTGTAGGTCTGATCCTCGTGGACGACGTAGGGAAGGGCTGTGTGCAACCGGTCTGCTAAAATCTTTGCAAGTATCTTGTAATCTACGCACAGCATGGTCAACGGCCGCCAGTTGCCAAGGTCTGTTACTTCACACTTCTTATAAAGAAAGGACAGCACACCAACAGCCATTGATCCCTCCGGGAATCCCGTCTCAAGGATGGCCTTCAAGACTTCGAGGACTACTGGTCCAAGTATACCCCAAAACTTGAGATAAAACTCGGCCGGCAACCCATCCATCCCAGGCACCTTCCCTTTTCCCATCCTCCTAAGGGCGCTCTCAACCTCTTCTAGGGAAATCTGAGCCTCCATCGCTTCTCTAATGTCCTCTGGCAATCGCCGGTAAAAGTGTTCTAAAAACAAATTTCCCTGCTCTACATCTACTTCCCTCTCCTTATTAAATAACCTCGGAAATGGTCAGTTGTCACCCTGACCATCTCCTCCGGCTTTCTGACTATACTACCATTTTCTTCCCTAACCCCATGCATTACCTTCCTACTCTGTCTGCCCCTAACTGACTTGAAGAACATAGCAGAAAAAGTCTCATTGCGTTCTAGAAAGCAATTATGCACACGCTCCAGGAAAGCTCGAGCCTTCCGCTCCTGCAGCTCCCTGAGCTGCGCCTTCAGGGCTGCGGATCTCTCCCAGTCAATCGACCCGCTGAGGATGCCTGCCTCGTACTTGAGTTCGATCAACCTTTGGATATGATCAACCTCCCTCCCTTTTTTTTCCTCCTGCAATATCCTATTATAAAAACCCTAATCCTTACCTTAACTAAATCCCACCACTCTAACACCCCCTCAGACATGGACCGGAGGCCTTCAAGCCCCCGAAAGAAACCAAAAAGGCATCAACGAAAGCTTGCTCCTCCAGCACATCCCGATCTAATTTCCAGTACCCCCTACCGAAGAGGCAGACTGGCGACCCCACCTGCAGGAGCACCCCGTCGTGATCTGAAAAGAAAACAGGCAACAGCCGCCCAGACAACTGACCCAAAGACCTGGATAGAAAAATGTAGTCAAGCCTCCGAGCAACCCCCCGGGAGTTGCGTCAAGTGGGACCAGCCATTGTCGGAGTAGTGTGCAGGCCTCCATCAACCAGACCATGGCAAGCCATTAGCCCGGTGATGGCGCCTGCACTGCTATCCCCCTACCCCTAAATCTATATTAAAATCACCTATCACCAAGTGCCTATTTGTAACACACAGGGGTGCCAGACAGTCCACCATCTCCCTCCTGTCTGCCGCCACCTGTGGCCCATACACCCCCACTAACCTATACCTAAAAGTGACATCCACCCCCAAAAAAGTGCCCTCTATTTTCACCTTCCTATTCCCAAACAAAATCCCCACCCCCGTTGAATGAACCCCACCTATACCCCAAACTGACTCCCCCTTGTCCCACTCCCTCCTAAACCTATTTACATCCCCACCATCCCTCAGGTGAACCTCCTGTAAAAAACAAACATCAAAACCCACCCCCTCTAAAAAACTGAAAACCGCCCTCCTCTTAACAAAATCCCTCAAATCCCTTACATTTAAACTAACAAAAGTAACAGAAATATCCATTATAAATTAAAACAAAAACCCTCCCTCAGCAAAAATAAACCCACAACAAAAACAGGAGACTCACCCGATGCTCCCCTGCTCCATCTCATCCGGCGGGGACGTCGTCTCCTCTCCTGACGTCCCCCCGTCCTCCTCCATCTCTCCAACCCAGGATGCAGGCATGGTGTTAGGCCTCTGAGTGCCCTGCATCCTGGGTTTCCCACCAAAACCCTCCATTTCTCCCTCCCTGTAGCCTGCCGGGCTGAGAATAGGGGACCCCGTCTCCCCAAACAGGAGTTGAGATTCCCCCCCCCGACGACCAGCCCTGAGCCACACCTTGGGAGTCACCCTCCACCAAGTGCTGAAGGGCTGAGGAAACCAGCAAGGACAAAGAAACTTCTCCCTCCCCCATCACTCGCTTGGCCACCCTCACTGTCTGTCGAGCGCCCCCTCTTCCCTTTCTTCTTCGGTGTTGGAGGTAACGGGGAGACACCACCCCCCTTCCCCGCCAGCTCCTACACCAATCCCCTCATTTCTTCCACGAGGGCGCTCGACATGCTGTCTCTCCACCACGCCACCCCCTCCTCCACAGGCCCTGCCACCGGCACCCCCCTCCCTCCACTGTTGCTCTCTCTCGCTCCTCCACTCCCTTGCTTCCTTTCGCCTCCTTTCCTTCCTTCCTCCCCTTCCAGTTCTTCTGCTCCCGTGTCTTGTCTTTCCCCTTCTCCTCCTGCTAAATCTCCTTGCTCCTCCTCCTTCCGTGCGTCCTTCCCCTCTGGGCCCGTGCTGCAGACGGCCTTCCTTCCCCTCTTCTTCCCCCATCCCCCTCACCTGCTCCCCCCCAGCTGCAGACTCGTATGACCTCTGACGAGCCGGGCACTCCCGCCACAGGTGTGCTGACGAGTCACACCCTCCACACTAGCTCCCCTTGTCATATCTAATCTGTCCAATTTCACATTAGATTCCCCCACCACAATGCAATTTCCCACACTCCATCGTCCCACTTCAATAAATATAACCTTGCGCTCTATTTCGTTATTTGGCGCATAAACATTTATAATTCTAAAAATCATATCGCTATACTCAAAATCTAAAACTAAAGTCCTCCCATTATTATCATCATGTACAGTGCCTTGCGAAAGTATTCTGCCCCCTTGAACTTTTCGACCTTTTGCCACATTTCAGGTTTCAAACATAAAGATATAAAACTGTAATTTTTTGTGAAGAATCAACAACAAGTGGGATACAATTATGAAGTGGAACAAAATTTATTGGATATTTCAAACTTTTTTAACAAATAAAAAACTGAAAAATTGGCCGTGCAAAATTATTCAGCCCCTTTACTTTCAGTGCAGCAAACTCTCTCCAGAAGTTCAGTGAGGATCTCTGAATGATCCAATGTTGACCTAAATGACTAATGATGATAAATAGAATCCACCTGTGTGTAATCAAGTCTCCGTATAAATGCACCTGCTCTGTGATAGTCTCAGAGGTCTGTTTAAAGCGCAGAGAGCATCATGAAGAACAAGCAACACACCAGGCAGGTCCGAGATACTGTTGTGGAGAAGTTTAAAGCCGGATTTGGATACAAAAAGATTTCCCAAGCTTTAAACATCCCAAGGAGCACTGTGACAGCGATAATATTGAAATGGAAGGAGTATCAGACCACTGCAAATCTACGAAGACCCGGCCGTCCCTCTAAACTTTCAGCTCATACAAGGAGAAGACTGATCATGCTGCTGCTCCAGTTTCAACTGTTCTGCCTGCGGCTATGGAACCCTGACCTGTTCACCGGACGTGCTTGTTGCACCATCGACAACTACTATGATTATTATTATTTGACCATGCTGGTCATTTATGAACATTTTAACATCTTGACCATGTTCTGTTATAATATCCACCCGGCACAGCCAGAAGAGGACTGGCCACCCCTCATAGCCTGGTTCCTCTCTAGGTTTCTTCCTAGGTTTTTGGCCTTTCTAGGGAGTTTTTCCTAGGGAGTTTTCCTAGCCACCGTGCTTCTTTCACATGCATTGCTTGCTGTTTGGGGTTTTAGGCTGGGTTTCTGTACAGCACTTTGAGATTTCAGCTGATGTACGAAGGGCTATATAAATACATTTGATTTGATCAGAGATGCAGCCAAGAGGCCCATGATCACTCTGGATGAACTGCAGAGATCTACAGCTGAGGTGGGAGACTCTGTCCATAGGACAACAATCAGTCGTATACTGCACAAATCTGGCCTTTATGGAAGAGTGGCAAGAAGAAAGACATTTCTTAAAGATATCCATAAAAAGTGTCGTTTAAAGTTTGCCACTAGCCACCTGGGAGACACACCAAACATGTGGAAGAAGGTGCTCTGGTCAGATGAAACCAAAATCGAACTTTTTGGCAACAATGCAAAACGTTATGTTTTGCGTAAAAGCAACACAGCTCATCACCCTGAACACACCATCCCCACTGTCAAACATGGTGGTGGCAGCATCATGGTTTGGGCCTGCTTTTCTTCAGCAGAGGCAGGGAAGATGGTTAAAATTGATGGGAAGATGGATGGAGCCAAATACAGGACCATTCTGGAAGAAAACCTGATGGAGTCTGCAAAAGACCTGAGACTGGGACGGAGATTTGTCTTCCAACAAGACAATGATCCAAAACATAAAGCAAAATCTACAATGGAATGGTTCACAAATAAACATATCCAGGTGTTAGAATGGCCAAGTCAAAGTCCAGACCTGAATCCAATCGAGAATCTGTGGAAAGAACTGAAAACTGCTGTTCACAAATGCTCTCCATCCAACCTCACTGAGCTCGAGCTGTTTTGCAAGGAGGAATGGGCAAAAATGTCAGTCTCTCGATGTGCAAAACTGATAGAGACATACCCCAAGCGACTTACAGCTGTAATCGCAGCAAAAGGTGGCGCTACAAAGTATTAACTTAAGGGGGCTGAATAATTTTGCATGCCCAATTTTTCTGTTTTTTATTTGTTAAAAAAGTTTGAAATATCCAATAAATTTCGTTCCACTTCATGATTGTGTCCCACTTGTTGTTGATTCTTCACAAACAATTACAGTTTTATATCTTTATGTTTGAAGCCTGAAATGTGGCAAAAGGTCGAAAAGTTCAAGGGGGCCGAATACTTTCGCACTTTGTCCACCACATCCTTTCTCACTGAAATAGCAACCCCACTAGAATTCCCTCTACCATTATTAACAAAAATAAAATCCCTCCATATTTGTTTTACTTTCAATACACAATCATTGTCCCAATGCGTCTCTTGTAAACATAAGATATCCACATTCTTCATTTGAACTATATTTTGAAATGTATCCATTGTCCTTAAACCATTTACATTTAGGGACACAAAATTAACAATTTAAAAAAATAATAAAATGAAAAAATATACCTTCATTGTCCTCTACCTGTTGTACTGTTGCTTTCCTCCTCCATCCTTCTTCTCCCCCCCGTTGCTTTCCTCTTCCTGTATCTTTCCCTTAGAAAGACTATCTTTTCCCCATCGTCCGTATCAGATACCTCCTGCAAGTCCATGTCGTTCAACCAACTCAATTGTTTTACTCCCACATCCGTTGTGCTCCCCGTATCTCCCTCCGTCTCTGGGATTGTAGTCAAAATCAAACTCCCCTCCATATCTTCACCCCCCGAGGTACTTGCAAGGCCTGAGCTTTCCCCCAAAATCTGTGCGTCCCCAGTGCCTCCACCCAGCCCGATCCCCCCCCTCCTCCTGGAAACTCCATCTTCTCATCTCTGAATCCATGCTGCTCCCTATTTCATCCGTCTTCTGATCCATCTTCTCCCCTCTTTCTTTCTCCATCTCTCCACATCTTCTTTCCCATCCTCTTCTTCTCCTCTCGGTGATTCATCAGCTTCCATAAAGAGGTCCTGGCTCTCCTCCTCATTTACAATCTCTCCACAGTTGCACTCGTCAGTTCCCTTCCGACATCCTGCGCAAACTGCCCTATCCCTCGCTCCAGCACATTTACTTGCATAGTGTCCCTGGTTTCCACACTTAAAACACCTAAAGTCAGGGCAGTCCTTTAAAATATGTCCAGGTTGAATACACAGGCGGCATACCCTAACCTGCTTGTCATGTATCACCCTAAAATATTCACCACCCTCCAGTGTCTCGAACTTAGTTGAATACGGCAAAGACTGCACAGTGTCCGTGAACCTTACCTTACAGTATCTCGTCCCATCCACGATTTCTGTCCCCGGCCAAACTCTCCTTCTGATTTCCGAGACGGCAGCTACACCCCAGCTCCGCAGTTTTTCTAGTATAGCTCCGTCCTCGATATAAACTGGAAAATTCATGAACGAGCCTATGAGTTCGTTTGCCATCATGTCTCTCGCCATTATCTTTGTGTTCTTGATCTTGAACCCATCCATTCACCGCTCTTTTCCTTTTGCATCCCGCATCGTGACTTCATATTTCCTTTCTCCTTTTATTCTGCACCCCACCAACTCTCCGCACACATCTTTAACTTCTTTGGGATAGGTGGCAGTATTTTCACGGCCGGATAAAAAACGTACCCGATTTAATCTGGTTACTACTCCTGCCCAGAAACTAGAATATGCATATACACTGCTCAAAAAAATAAAGGGAACACTAAAATAACACATCCTAGATCTGAATGAATGAAATAATCTTATTAAATATTAAATTTACACGGTTGAATGTGCTGACAACAAAATCACACAAAAATAATCAATGGAAATCCAATTTATCAACCCATGGAGGTCTGGATTTGGAGTTACACTCAAAATTAAAGTGGAAAACCACACTACAGGCTGATCCAACTTTGATGTAATGTCCTTAAAACAAGTCAAAATGAGGCTCAGTAGTGTGTGTGGACTCCATGTGCCTGTATGACCTCCCTACAACTCCTGGGCATGCTCCTGATGAGGTGGCGGATGGTCTCTTGAGGGATCTCCTTCCAGACCTGGACTAAAGCATCCGCCAACTCCTGGACAGTCTGTGGTGCAACGTGGCATTGGTAGATGGAGCGAGACATGATGTCCCAGATGTGCTCGATTGGATTCAGGTCTGGGGAACGGGCAGGCCAGTCCATAGCATCAATGCCTTCCTCTTGCAGGAACTGCTGACACACTCCAGCCACATGAGGTCTAGCATTGTCTTGCATTAGGAGGAACCCAGGGCCCCCCAAAGAAATGCCACCCCACACCATGACTTACCCACCGCCAAACCGGTCCTACTGGAGGATGTTGCAGGCAGCAGAACGTTCTCCACGGCATCTCCAGACTCTGTCACGTCTGTCACATGTGCTCAGTGTGAACCTGCTTTCATCTGTGAAGAGCACAGGGCGCCAGCGGCGAATTTGCCAATCTTGGTGTTCTCTGGCAAATGCCAAACATCCTGCACAGTGTTGGGCTGAAAGCACAACCCCCACCTGTGGACGTCGGGCCCTCATACCACCCTCATGGAGTCTGTTTCTGACCGTTTGAGCAGACACATGCACATTTGTGGCCTGCTGGAGGTCATTTTGCAGGGCTCTGGCAGTGCTCCTCCTGCTCCTCCTTGCACAAAGGCGGAGGTAGCGGTCCTGCTGCTGGGTTGTAGCCCTCCTACGGCCTCCTCCACATCTCCTGATGTACTGGCCTGTCTCCTGGTAGCGCCTCCATGCTCTGGACACTACGCTGACAGACACAGCAAACCTTCTTGCCACAGCTCGCATTGATGTGCCATCCTGGATGAGCTGCACCACCTGAGCCACTTGTGTGGGTTGTAGACTCCGTCTCATGCTACCACTAGAGTGAAAGCACCGCCAGCATTCAAAAGTGACCAAAACATCAGCCAGGAAGCATAGGAACTGAGAAGTGGTCTGTGGTCACCATCTGCAGAACCACTCCTTTATTGGGGGTGTCTTGCTAATTCCCTGTAATTTCCACCTGTTGTCTATTCCATTTGCATAACAGCATGTGAAATTTATTGTCAATCAGTGTTGCTTCCTAAGTGGACAGTTTGATTTTACAGAAGTGTGATTGACTTGGAGTTACATTGTGTTGTTTAAGTGTTCCCTTTATTTTTTTGAGCAGTGTAATTAGTAGATTTGGATAGAAAACACCTCTGAAGTTTCTAAAACTGTTTGAATGGTGTCTGTGAGTATAACAGAACTCATATGGCATGCCAAAACCTGAGAAGATTCCATACAGGAAGTGCCCTGTCTGACAATTTGTTGTCCTTCTGTTGCATCTCTATCGAAAATACAGCATCTGTGCTGTAACGTGACACTTTCTAAGGCTCTCTATTGGCTCTCTAAAGCCGCCAGAAAGTGGAATGGGGTGTCTGCTGTCTCTGGGCAAAGTACAGCAGCTCTGTTTGTGAGTGGTCAGCCTGGGGACAGTGAGACTGAGATGCGCGTTCACGAGACTTCTCAATTTCTTTCTTTCAGCCTTTGAATGAATACAACGTTGCCCGGTTGGAATATTATCGCTATTTTACGAGAAAAATAGCATAAAAATTGATTTTAAACAGTGTTTGACATAATGGAATGGAATCATTTTGTAATGGAATATTTTGAATTTTTTTGTCACAAAATGCGCTTGCATTCGTGCGTTCAGGTCACACCCTTCGGATAGTGTCCTGAACACACGAACAAAACGGAGCTATTTGAATATAACTATGGATTATTTGGAACCAAAACAACATTTGTTGTTGAAGTAGAAGTCCTGGGAGTGCATTCTGACGAAGTACAGCAAAGGTAATCCAATTTTTCTAATAGTAATTCTGAGTTTAGGCTGTCCCAAACTTGGCAGGTGTCAAAATAGCTAGCCGTGATGGGCGAGCTATGTACTCAGAATATTGCAAAATGTGCTTTCGCCGAAAAGCTAATTTGAATTCTGACACCGCGATTCCAAAAAGGAGTTCTGTATCTATAATTCTGAAAATAATTGTCTTTTTTGAACGTTTATCATGAGTAATTTAGTAAATTCACTGGAAGTTTTTGGTGGGTATGCTAGTTCTGAACATTACATGCTAATGTAAAAAGCTGGTTTTTGATATAAATATGAACTTGATTGAACAAAACATGCATGTATTGTATAACATAATGTCCTAGGAGTGTCATCTGATGAAGATCATCAAAGGTTAGTGCTTCATTTAGCTGTGGTTTGGGTTTATGTGACATATATGCTTGCTTGGAAAATGTGTGTGTGATTATCTTTGGCAGGGTACTCTCCTAACATGATCTAATGTTTTGCTTTCGCTGTAAAGCCTTTTTGAAATCGGACAATGTGGTTAGATTAACAAGAGTCTTATCTTTAAAATGGTGTAAAATAGTTGATTGTTTGAGAAAATTGAATTGTGCTATTTTAGTTGGTTTTGTATTTCGCGCCGTGCGATACCATTGGCTGTTGGCTAGGGGTTCCGCAGGCGGAACGGGGTTCCGCTAGCGGAACGTCTGTCCTCAACATGTTAATTGATCTTAGTAATTCCATTGTCGTTATCTTGTCTTCCCCCATCAATTCCACTGCCACTGTTCGTTCCTTGCCGTATTTTAAGCCACCTTCAGGTCCATGTTTAGTCCGTTGTGCATTGCCTTTGTCTTTATCCGTTCCATTATTCGTTGCCATGTTGTCCGTCATTAAGAAATCAGGAAAAAGTCTCAAACTCACCCCCAAGCAACAGAACTGCAAGTAACAATATTCAGTAACAATAATCTTATTTCTCTTATAAATACAAGGCAGACGCTAACTGACAACACAAGGAACTTTGATCCTATTAAAAGGGCAGGAAAGACTAGCCCATAGAAGCTGCATTTAGTCAATTCATCATTAAATGCTTACAACAAGGCAGTGTTGCTGATGAAATAATGCAAGAGCACACCCTCGTGGACAAAATGCTTTCAGCACCTGGTATTTCCAGGCGGTCTCCCATCCAAGTACTAATCAGGCCCGACCCTGCTTAGCTTCCGAGATCAGACGAGATCGGGCGTACCTTTTTTTGATTTTTTATTTTTTTATTATAAAAATCTTTTTACAATATTTTCAATTCAATATGCAAAACCAATTCAATCAACACAAGACTAAACATAAGTAGGCAACCAATTTACCCACTACCAAACAAAATAAAAATACCAAACCAACTACATACAAACATTGCATACAAGACTAAGATAAAACAAATTCCATGAAATTAGAGAGGTTAAAAGCAACCCCCTATCAAATAAAAACTAAGAAATTCTCAAAACAATTCTTTTAAAATGATTAATGATATCTCTCCAAATCTTTGCACATCAAAACCCATACACCAAACCACCATCCTCCCCCACAGCAATGAATCCACAATCCTTCACAAACACACTCAAAATCCTTCTTCCTAGACCTATGAATCAATCCCACATCCTTCCTGACCATACCTTCAAACACCTTCCACACTGTCACCCTCTTGCCCTCAAACCTTGCCAAGTTCCTCCACGAATATACAGCACACCTTGCATGTGACAGCATAAAATTCAATAAGTCAATATTCACCCCCTTCACATGCTGACACACTCCAAAACAATACCAAACACCTCCAATCAACCCCTCCTATTAACTCTACTCCCCAGTACCTTTCTAACATGTCCCTCAACCTCACATAGAACCCAACTACCTCAACACACTCAAACATCATGTTCATCAGATTTTCATCCATAACTCTACATACGTCACACACACGAGACACTGCCCTGTCTACCTGATGTAACACCACCTTGGTAAAAACCCGATTGTGCCTCAACATAAAATCAGAATGTGTACATTCAAGAATGTTGAGCCTCACTACCATATTCTCCCACAACCGCTCTACATCCAACCCTGGAAACACTTGCCTCCACACTTTCTCAGATGCAGGCGCCTTGATCTTCCTGGTAAGAAGAGCCCAGTAGAAGGCCCTCACCTGGGTAGAGGATACGGCTTGCACAGACTCCCCACATTTCACCTGCATCTCAGGCAAGGTCTCTAAAACCCCCTTACTCATGGGATTGTCCAGCAACCTCACCCACTCCCCTGGAAAACACTCCTTTATCCTCTCATACATTCTCAACACTGTCCCTTTCCTGACATCCTCATCTACACCCCAGGCAGTATCTAAGATCGCCTGATCAGGCAGGAACCCCCGGCACCACCTCATACCTAAAGTCCCTCACTCTTATCATACCCGCCCTCATAAGCACCTTACTCTCCAGTATCTTTCCCTCAGATTTCAGCAATGGGTTCATAAAAACCGGTAGATTCAAAATCACCCCAATAGTCACACTCATAGCTAACCTGCGCAAATAACTCTGCCCAGGCCCTGAACACCTCCTGATAAAACGCAGGCACCTCTGCATACATGCTAGGCTTTAGACACATTAACAACCCATAATCTCCGCATCCTCCACTCCTATGCAACCAATGCCTGAAAAACTCCTTCCACCCCTGACCCTCCTCCCCATACAAAAACCGTTTCACTCTTTTAACCCGTATGGCTTTTAACTTAACCTCCAGATCTACTAATCTCAACCCACCCCTATCATCTGCTATCATCACGAGCAATTTTCACACCCTTCCCACCCCACAGGAACCCAGACACTACATCATTAATTTCCTTCAGAACCCATACAGGCATGTCCAGAACCCCTAAAGTGTACACACATTTTGACATCAACAGAGCATTCACCACCACCACTTTCCCCCTCAATTTTAATTTCCTTTGTTTCCAGTAATTCAAAGTCGACTTCATTTTATTAATCACCCCTGTCCAAGTAAAGTCCCTCGCCTCCAGCTCATCTACCCCAATATTCACACCCAAAATTCTCAAATGTTCCGTAACAGTCTTAAAAGGAATGTTTCATCTAGACACAACCGTATCAGAAGCGCATAACATTTGAGATTTTTCAACATTCACCTTAGCCCCAGAAGCTCTCCCATACACATCAAAACACTTCATCAGACAATTCACACTCCCTCCATCCCGCACAGTACAGGTGGTATCATCAGCGTAATGATGCAGCACACTAACGCCACCCCCCGGCAGGTCTACTCCATGCACTCCTCTATCACGCTTATCAAAAGCAGCCAAAGGCTCAACTGAGATGCTGTACAGCAAAGCAGACAGTGGACAACCCTGCCTAACAGACCTGCCCAGGGGAAAGGGATCAGTCAGCACACCATTACACTTAACGACTCTGCAAGCTGACCCATACAACAGCTTCACCCACTCTTTTACACGAGGCCAAAACTCAAATCTTGCCATGGTCTCTAACAGGAACCGATGCTCCACCCGATCAAAGGCTTTATTCAGATCCAGACAGAGCACCACCCCACCCACATCCCCCATATGCCTCACTACATCCCGGATAGTGCAGAGGGTGTCAACTATATCCCTCCCCGGTACCTCATAGGCCTGAGTAGGTGCTATAATGCTACCCATCACCTTTTTCAACCTATTGGCCATTACCTTAGCAAGCACCTTATTGTCAGAGTTCAAAAAGGTTATCGGTCTGTAGTTCTCAAGTTTCAGTCGACTCCCCTTCCTTTTGTACACCATAGTCAACACCCCCAAAGCTAATGATTCTGGGACTTCCCTCCTCTCCTCCATGCACTCAAATACACGCAGCATCAGTGGGGCTAGTATGTCACTAAACTCACGGTAAAACTCTGCAGTAAGACCATCTGAACCTGGGCTCTTATTCAAATTCAGGTCTAAGATTGCAGCTTTAACCTCTGCCAATGTAAAATCGGCATCACACATCTCCACATCATCAGTTGACACCCTTACCTCCACTGTTTCTAGCACACTTCTCATACACACCTCATCCACCCCGCCTGAAGTAAATAAACCTTTATAAAAAGAATGCACTGTATTCAAAATACCTTCCAAATCTGTCACCCTCTCCCCCCGCTCATTTAAAAGCTCAGTTAGAAAACTCCTTTCCTGCTTCCGCCTTTCTAACCCCAGAAAAAAAGCAGTACTCCTCTCCCCTCCACTACATACTGCGCTCTACTCCTCACCACTGCCCCCATACACCTATGCCTCTCTAAGACCTTCAACTCCTCCCGCAGCCTCAGGTACTCTGCAATATCATATCCTGGACAATTTTCTATATTTTCTAACTCAAATAACAGGTGGGACTTAAGAATCCTCTCTTCCCTCCTTCTTACCACACTAGCCTGTCTTGCAAAAGATATTGCCAGCCGCTTGAACTCCCCTTTTAAACCTTCCCAGCACACACACACATCAGACTCAAACAGAGGATCTGACATGGCCTCATTCACACACTCTTTCACTGCTCCCTTAAACCCCTCATCCTTCAGCAGACTGGCATTAAGACACCACAACCCCCCCACCCTCCCCTCCCTTGACACACCCAGCCGGAAAAGCAGAGCATCATGGTCACAAAAAAATGTGTGGGAATACTCTACCCCCACAACCAAGTTCGCAACCGCTCTATGAGCAAGACACAAATCTATGCGTGACTGCCTGAGCTCTCCCCTCACCACTTGTCTGCGAGAGAACACCCGCTTATCTGATTCCTCTCCCTCCATATATCCACCAAATCCTCATGTGGCATTACCTTTAATAGCGTGCCATGAGAAGAGTCAGAGCAAAAATGTGCGCTACTTGAGGCATCCAACCTATCCATCCATACATTAAAATCTCCAACAAGCAGACAGTTTCACCCACATAATCCCCCCATAGACATAAACAAAACCCTTCTCTCAATTTCAGTATTAGGAGCATACACATTGTACAATGAATAATCCACATCTTTAAACGTGAAACCCACTCCCACCATTCAACCTTCATTATCAGCACATAACAAACTTAAATTAGTCACAACATCTTGTTTAACCAAAATAGCTACTCCACATGCACGCACAGTACCATTAGTCACGTACATTTGTCCCTTCCATCGCTGTCTTACATTATCCATATACGGCTCAGTCCAGTGAGTCTCCTGAAGACATAATATGTCCGCACAGAAGGCTTCCAACACCAGCTCTAGCTTTTCTTTGCTACGAAGTCCATTGGTGTTGATAGAGACAACTCTCACCATAACGGATACAGAGGAGGAAATCAATCCAGTCCATCATGATAGATCTTTTACCCTTTTCTTCTTCTTGGCTATCAGGTTCTTTTTATTATCCCTCCGCTCAGATTGTATAAACTCCATCTCTTCCCCCGTCATCTCTTCTCCAGACCCTTTAAGCTTGTAAGAATCATCCCGAGCAGGAGCCATCACCTGAGAAAAGCCTCCAGGGACTACAGACACCTTCGGGATCTCCACTGCACCCCCAGAATCCGAAGCCAATGCCTCTCCAGTTGCTTCTCCCGTACACCACACTACCCCCTCCTCTCCACCAGGAACGCCCTCCAACTCCACACCGTCTAGGCTTGAACTGATATCCTTCCCCTTGGAGACCTCCTTTCCCACAGGACATGGCCCCTTCTCTTCTTCATCCTCCGACTGCCTCTGGTCTTCTTCATCCTCCATCCGTCTCTGGGACTCCTCCCCCATGCTCATTTCCTCCCCAGATTCCTCCACACCATCTCCGCTGATGACCTAATATGACAATCCAGGAGCTCCATCACCATGGGTACAGGAGCACTGCCTAACACTCCTCCCGCAACCAACACAACCGCGTTCTCTTCTCCCATTACACTCTCTTGCGTAATGCCCCTGCTCACCACACTTATGACAGGCAAAATCAGGGCAATCACGTAGAACGTGTCCTGGCTGAATACAAAGTCTGCAAATCTTGACCTGACGGTCGTGTATCACTCTGAAATACTCGGTCCCTTCCAACGTCTCAAATTTGGTCGAATATGGCAGCGAGCGCACAGTGTCTGTGAATTTCACTTTACAGAAGCGCATACCATCTGCAACTTCTGTCCCCGGCCAGAAGCGCCTCTTCACTGGTGACACCGCAGACACACCCCATGCTCTAAGCCGTTCCAGGATGACCTCGTCTGTTATGTACACTGGAAGGTTTAAGAAAGATATGACCATTTCATCAAGTGATAGGTCCTTAGCCATGATACGGCAGTTCCGAATTTTAAAACCATCCATCAGCTTTTCTTTTCATCTCACACTTGACAATGTCACTTCATATCGATTGTCGGCTTTGAACCGACATCCGCACACCAGTCCACAAACTTCCTTAATCCCTCTCAATAACTCCATCATAGTAATTTTTTCTTCACCCATAATTTCCACAGCAACTGTTAAGGTCTTTTCATAATTTTGCGTCTGTCTAGTTGTAGAACCATTATCAATATTTCCTTTGCTCGTCATTCTTTTGTCTGCATGGGTCGAAGCCATTGTATCCAAAACGACTGGAGATAAGTCTCCCAAACAGCAATATGCTGCCGGGGAACACAACCAAACAAATACTCAAACTTATTCAATAAACAAAAATGAGATTGAACTAAAAACCAACAAGAAGTCAAACAAAACACTCTGGAGCAAACACTCAACCTTAGCTCAATCAGCAACACCTGTCTCACTCTCCAGCACAGGAAGGGCGTATTCAGGCTGGTATGGCCGTAAGCGAGAAACAATCTCTTGGTACAACATATATAGTCAAAGTGAGTCTGATAAACAGACATTGCATTTTCACCAATTAGATAAGCAGCTTGAAATTAATTTGTGTCACTGAAAAAGTAGAAGAAATTACAAACACTGTAGCCATCACTTTTTAGCACAGGTAGTTGGATAAAATACAAACAAACCTTGCTTACATTTCAAAGCGGGGCAAATATTTCAGCCTTATGGCAAAAAACGGACAAAGGGTTTTAATTCCACCATGGAAAACACACGGCCATCAGACACCAGTCCAGTTCCACTCACCAGCTTTATTTCCTTTCATCATTTGACCAGGGCAAGGGAGCACAAAGCACACACAAGCTGCATTCAGCAACAATATTCTTATTTGTCTTATAAATACAAGGCAGATGCTAACTGACAACACAAGGAACTTTCATCCTATTAAAAAGGCAGGAAAGACTAGCCCATAGAAGCTGCATTTAGTCAATTCATCATTAAATGCTTACTACAAGGCAGTGTTGCTGATGAAATAGTGCAAGAGCACACCCTCATGGACAAAATGCTTACAGCACCTGGTATTCCCAGGCGGTCTCCTATCCAAGTACTAACCAGGCCTGACCCTGCTTAGCCTCCGAGATCAGACGAGATCGGGTGTACCTTTTTTTTTTTTTTTTTTAATCTTTTATTATGAAAAAACACATAATATTTACAACATTCAATCAATAATAAAAAAAGGATGAACAATTAATCCTTTTATAAAATCCAAAAAAGAAAAGAAAATAAAACCAATTGAAAACACAATCATCCACTAAAACCAATTAATAATTAAAAACAAGTTTTCCATTCAGATCAATTTCAATAAAAGTGCTCCCCCACACAAACAATTTTTCAAAATTACATCCACCATATTTATATATTACTTCTATATCTTTCTCTAAACTACTTCTAAATAAAACCTCCACACTCACAATTTTCCCTTCATAATGTCCTAAATTCTTTCTTAATCGTATCGCATATCTAGCATGACTGAGTAAAAAAATTCACCAAATTTAAATTAAAAACTTTACTTTTTCCATTTAAACCAAAAAGAAACAATCTCCTCCACTCAAACCCATTAACAATCTCTTCTCCCCAATGTTGTACTAAAAGCCCCTTTATAAACTCATGAAACCCTTGTAATCTACCACATTCAATAAAAAAGTGCATATAATTTTCCACCCCCGTACCACAAATATCACATTCTCTTTTAATATCTCTATTTATTTGATGTAAAACCACTTTCGTAAAAATCCTATTATGTTTCAATTTAAAATCATTGTCTTCACATTCTATAGAATTATATTTTACATTGACATTCTTCCATATTGATTTCACATCTATAATTGCAAACACCCTAGACCACACCTTTTCCGAAGCAGGAGCTTTTGTCTCTTTTAAAATACATTTTCTATAAACCTTTTTAACTTTTAAACCTGACAAAACATGTTTCTCCCCATTACTTTCATAATATAAAACCGGTAAACCCCTAGCTCTCTCAACCACCTCTGTATTTATTAAAAACACCCATTCCTCAGGAATACACCCTAAAATTCTCTTATGCCTATTTTCTACTGTATTTTTGCTTATTTCATCATCCACTTCAAAAACATTGTCATAAATATCTTGTACAGGAAGAAACCCCGGAATGACCTCATATAAAATGTCCCCAATCTGTCTCATCCCAGTCCTCATAAAATATTTACAAAACAACATCTTATTATTATACTGTATCTTTGGATTTAAAAAAATTTGCTGATTTAAAATATTTTCTAAAATGGTACACTCATAATAAATATTTGGTAAAATTTCCCCCCAAGCCTCAAACACTTCTCTATAAAACAAAGGTATATTACCTAACATTTCCTTTTTCATACACATCAATAAACCATTGTCCCCCATCCTCCCAACCTCCTGCAAATACTCCTTCAAAAATATTTTCCATCCATAATCTAATTCACCATATAAACATTTCTGTACCATTTTGACTCTAATTGCTGTTTTCCTCACATTTAAATCCACCAACTTCAAAGCCCCTCCTCATAACCTGCAATCAAAGTTTTAAAATAAATTTTCGCCCCTTTCCCAATCCATAAAAAATCTACTAAAATCTTATTCATTTCAGATAAAACCCATTCTGGTACGTCTAAAACATTCATGACATGAATAAAAATTGACATCAGCAAGGAATTTACTACAATTACTTTCCCTTTTAATTTCAAAGCCCTCCCCCTCCACATATTTACCACCTTCCTAACTTTGTTTATTACTCCACTCCATGTCAGATCCCTAGCTTCCATTTCCTTCACCCCTAAAAACACTCCTATTACCTTAAAATAATCATTTACCACCTTAAAAGGAAAAATCCCCTCATTAATCTTCCCAACATGCATGACTACTGACTTCTCCATATTAACCTTTGCGCCTGAGGCTTGCTCATATACTTTAAAACACTCCATCACCCTTTTAACACTTCCCTCATCTCTAACTGTTATTGTGGTATCGTCTGCGTATTGATGAATTAAACTAAAACCTCCTTGCGGAATCTCTACACAATTTATAAAATGATATTTTTTAAGGTATGCTGCTAAGGGTTCTACCGATAAAACAAACAGTAGCGCTGATAAAGGGCACCCCTGTCTCACAGATCTCTCAAGAATAAAAGAATCTGTTAAAACCCCATTACATTTTACCCTACTTTTTGCCTTTCTATATAATCATTTAATCCAACCTATTATTCTATTACCAAACCCATATTTTTCCATTACCCTAAACATAAAATCATGTTCCACCCTATCAAAAGCTTTATTTAAATCTATACTTAAAACAATTCCCCCTATCTTATCGCTATTCATTTTCTTTATCACATCTCTAATTGTAGTAATGGTATCAGCTATATCTCTACCAGGCACACTATAATTCTATGTAGGTGCTATAATATCATTTAAAACCATCTTCATCCTATTTGCCAGTATCTTATCTAAAATCTTATAATCCGAGTTTAATAAAGTTATTGGCCTATAATTTTCCAGTTTCAATTTGCTCCCCTTATTTTTATATAAAATCGTTATCAACCCTGTCACCATAGATTCTGAAACAGTATTATTATCTTCTATATATTGATACACTTTCAATAAAATAGGTGCTTAAAAATGTTCATATATTTTATAAAACTCTGCAATTAGTCCATCTACTCCAGGACTTTTATTTATTTGTAAACCCTTAATCGCATCTTTAACTTCATCCACTGTTATCTTCCCATCACATATTTGCTTGTCCTCAACACCAATTTGCACATCCACACTACCTAAAATCTCCTTTCCACACCCCTCATCCACCTCCCCTTTCTTAAATAAATCCTTATAAAAATTCTATACTGTTTCTAGTATCTCAACATAATCATTTACCACTTCACCCTTTACATTTTCAATCTCACTAATATATACTGCTCAAAAAAATAAAGGGAACACTTAAACAACACATCCTAGATCTGAATGAAATAAATAATCTTATTAAATACTTTTTTCTTTACATAGTTGAATGTGCTGACAACAAAATCACACAAAAATAATCAATGGAAATCCAATTTATCAACCTATGGAGGTCTGGATTTGGAGTCACACTCAAAATTAAAGTGGAAAACCACACTACAGGCTGATCCAACTTTGATGTAATGTCCTTAAAACAAGTCAAAATGAGGCTCAGTAGTGTGTGTGGCCTCCACGTGCCTGTATGACCTCCCTACAATGCCTGGGCATGCTCCTGATGAGGTGGCGGATGGTCTCCTGAGGGATCTCCTCCCAGACCTGGACTAAAGCATCCGCCAACTCCTGGACAGTCTGTGGTGCAATGTGGCGTTGGTGGATGGAGCGAGACATGATGTCCCAGATGTGCTCAATTGGATTCAGGTCTGGGGAACGGGCGGGCCAGTCCATAGCATCAATGCCTTCCTCTTGCAGGAACTGCTGAATCACTCCAGCCACATGAGGTCTAGCATTGTCTTCCATTAGGAGGAACCCAGGGCCAACCGCACCAGCATATGGTCTCACAAGGGGTCTGAGGATCTCATCTCGGTACCTAATGGCAGTCAGGCTACCTCTGGCGAGCACATGGAGGGCTGTGCGGCTCCCCAAAGAAATGCCACCCCACACCATGACTGACCCACCGCCAAACCGGTCATGCTGGAGGATGTTGCAGGCAGCAGAACGTTCTCCACGGAGTCTCCAGACTCTGTCACATCTGTCACGTGCTCAGTGTGAACCTGCTTTCATCTGTGAAGAGCACAGGGCACCAGTGGCGAATTTGCCAATCTTGGTGTTCTCTGGCAAATGCCAAACGTCCTGCACGGTGTTGGGCTGTAAGCACAACCCCCACCTGTGGACGTCGGGCCCTCATACCACCCTCATGGAGTCTGTTTCTGACCGTTTGAGTAGACACATGCACATTTGTGGCCTGCTGGAGGTCATTTTGCAGGGCTCTGGCAGTGCTCCTCCTGCTCCTCCTTGCACAAAGGTGGAGGTAGCGGTCCTGCTGCTGGGTTGTTGCCCTCCTACGGCCTCCTCCACGTCTCCTGATGTACTGGCCTGTCTCCTGGTAGCGCCTCCATGCTCTGGTCACTACGCTGACAGACACAGCAAACCTCCTTGCCACAGCTCGCATTGATGTGCCATCCTGGATGAGCTGCACTACCTGAGCCACTTGTGTGGGTTGTAGACTCCGTCTCATGCTACCACTAGAGTGAAAGCACCGCCAGCATTCAAAAGTGACCAGTACATCAGTCAGGAAGCATAGGAACTGAGAAGTGGTCTGTGGTCCCCACCTGCAGAACCACTCCTTTATTGGGGGTGTCTTGCTAATTGCCTATAATTTCCACCTGTTGTCTATTCCATTTGCACAACAGCATGTGAAATGTATTGTCAATCAGTGTTGCTTCCTAAGTGGACAGTTTGATTTCACAGAAGTGTGATTGACTTGGATTTACATTGTGTTGTTTAAGTGTTCCCTTTATTTTTTTGAGCAGTGTATGTTCTCATCCGTTTAGTCTTCTCTAAACCAAGAAAAAATGAAGTACATTTCTCCCCCTCCAAAACATACTTTGCCCTACTTCTAATAATTGCACACTTACACTTATCTATTTCATATTTGCTCAATTGTGCCTTTAAATCCAAAAACTTTTCAATATTATAATTAAGTTCAATATCACATTTCCTCATTTCTTCATTCAATTTTGCTCTTAAATCATTTTCTTCTCTTGTCATCCTACTCCTCTTCTTCCTTGCATATCTAATACTAAATACTTTTATTTTTTCCTTAACATTTTCCCACCACTGGCACTTATCATTCCCTTTTTGCTTATCCTCCATTTCACATTCTATCAAAGATTTAAGTTTTTCTCCATATTCCTCATCACCTAAATACCCTGCATTCATACACCATATTCCACCCCCTTTCCTTTCCTTATCTAAACCCACTGAAAATGTTAAACCAGCATGATCACTAAAAGTTGTAAAAATATACTTAATATCCTTCATAAAATTCCTTAACCCTTCTTTTACTAAAACCAGATCTATCCATGTCTGTTTCAACTCCCCTAAAACCACCTGCCTTCTACAAAATTCTCTCTTGTTTGGATTTTCGTCCCTCCATACATCAATCAAACCTTTTTCAAACATCATCTTCCTTAAAACCACCCTAGATACATCACTTCTAAAAATGGCTCCTCTTGTCATATCTAGTCTATCCATTTTAACATTAAATTCCCCAACTATAATACAGTTTCCCTTGAACCATTTCCCTAATTCTAAAAATAAATTCATTTGCTCTCTCATTATTAGGCGCATACATTTTTATAATCCTAAAAACCATACTCATATTTTCAAAATCCAAAATAAAATCCTCCCATTATTATCATTATATATCTTCTTCACATTTTCTACCACATCCTTCTTTAATAAAATTGCGACCCCACTTGAATTCCCCCTGCCATTGTTTACAAAAATAAAATCTCTCCATATGTTTTGAACTTCTAAAATACATACATTATCCCAGTGTCTCTTGAGTACATAAAATATCCAAATTCTTCATTTGTATTATTCTTTGAAATTTTCCCATTGTTCTCAAACCATTTGCATTTATTGACATAATATTAACCATTCTAATAAATAATACAATTCTAAAATATAATTTCATTATCCTCTACCATTTGTCCTGTTTCTTCACTCTTCCATACTTTCTCTCCACACCCAACTCCGCTTTCCTCTTCCTGTATCCTCCCCTCGTTCTTTCAATCCTTTCCCCATCATCCGTATCCGATATCTCCTCCAAGTCCATTTCATCCAACGAATGCAACTTCTTTACTCCCACATCCATTGTGCTCCCCGTGTTCATCTCCGTCTCTGGTATTGTCTTCGTTGTGCTCCCCGTGTTCATCTCCGTCTCTGGTATTGTCTTCGTTGTGCTCCCCGTGTTCATCTCCGTCTCTGGTATTGTCTTCGTTGTGCTCCCCGTGTTCATCTCCGTCTCTGGTATTGTCTTCATTGTGCTCCCCGTGTTCATCTCCGT
Source organism: Salmo trutta (assembly GCF_901001165.1). Classification (NCBI taxonomy): domain Eukaryota; kingdom Metazoa; phylum Chordata; class Actinopteri; order Salmoniformes; family Salmonidae; genus Salmo; species Salmo trutta. The sequence continues at coordinate 46,963,735 of NC_042976.1, forward strand.
CTCTGGTATTGTCTTCGTTGTGCTCCCCGTGTTCATCTCCGTCTCTGGTATCATCGTCGTTGTGCTCCCCGCTGAGCTTTCCCCCAAAACCTGTGAGTCCCCCGTGCTTCCCCCCAGTCCACTTCCCCCCTCCTCCTGAAAACTCCATCTTCTTATTTCTGAATCCATACTGCTTCCTATTTCATTCGTCTTCTGTTCCATCTTCTCTCTTCTTCCTTCCTCCGTCTCTCCACCCTCCACCACGTCCTCTCCTCCATCTTCTTCTCCTTCTTGCGGCAATACAACTGCTTCCTCGAATAGTACTTGACTCCCCTCTTCAGCCATAATCTCTCCACAGTTGCACTCCTCCAATCTATTTCTGCATCCACCACAAAAAGTCCTTTCCTTCTCTCCAACACATTCTCTCGCGTAATGGCCCTGTTTACCACACTTGAAGCATATAAACTCTGGGCAGTCTTTAACTATGTGTCCAGGTTGTATTCACAGTCGACAAACCCTGACCTGCTTATCATGTATTACTCTGAAGTATTCTGTTCCCTCCAGTGTTTCAATTTTTGTAGAATATGGCAATGATTTAACTTTTTCTGTGAATTTTACCTTGCAAAATCGTGTCCCGTCTACCACCTCCGTTCCAGGCCAAACTCTCCTCCTTATCTCCGAGACGGCAGTTACTCCCCAGCTACTCAGCTTGTCCAGTATAGCTTTGTCTTCAATGTACACTGGAAGATTCATGAATGATACTACCAGCTCATTTACATTCATATCTCTCGCCATTATCCTTGTATTTTTTATCCTTAATCCATCCATTAGATGTTCTTTACCTTGTCCGTTTCTCATCGTAATTTCATACTTTTTTTCTCCTTTCATTCGGCATCCCACCACCTGCCACACACCTCCTTAATTGCTCGTAGTAGTTCCATTGTCATCACCTTTTCTTCTCCCACCAACTCAATTGCCAACGTGTATTCTTTGCCATATTTCATTCATCCTTTATCTTCATTTTCCTTCCGTTGCGCATTTTCGTTGTCCTTGTCCATTCCGTTTGTCTTTGCCATGTTGTCCGTCATAGTAAATCAAAAATGAAACCCAAAAAACTCTCCCCCAAGCAGCAAAACTGCAGGGGGGGAAAAACTAACCAAACTTAAACTTATTTAAATTCAAAAACATATATAGTACGTAAAAAAAACAAGAAAATCAAACAAAAAGCTCTCAAGCAAACACTCACTCACAGCTCAAACACTCGCACCTGTCGTCACTTTTCCAATCAGGAATAGCACCCCCAGGCTGGTATGGCCGTAAGCAAGAAACAATCTCTTGGTACAACATATAAAGTAAAAGTGAGTCTGATAAACAGACATTGCATTTTCACCAATTAGATAAGCAGCTTGAACTTTGTGTCACTGAAAAAGTAGAAGAAATTATAAACACTGTAGCCATCACTTTTTAGCACAGGTAGTTGGATAAAATACAAACAAACCTTGCTTATATTTCAAAGCGAGGGCACATATTTCAGCCTTGTGGCAAAAAACGGACAAAGGGTTTTAATTCCACCATGGAAAACACACGGCCATCAGACACCAGTCCAGTTCCACTCACCAGCTTTATTTCCTTTCATCATTTGAACAGGGCAAGGGAGCACAAAGCACACACAAGCTGCATTCAGTCACAATATTCTTATTTGTCTTATAAATATAAGGCAGATGCTAACTGACAACAAAAGGAACTTTGATCCTATTAAAAGGGCAGGAGAGACTAGCCCATAGAAGCTGCATTTAGTCAATTCATCATTAAACGCTTACTACAAGGCAGTGTTGCTGATGAAGTAATGCAAGAGCACACCCTCGTGGACAAAATGCTTACAGCACCTGGTATTCCCAGGCGGTCTCCAATCAAAGTACTAACCAGGCCCGACCCTGCTTAGCTTCCGAGATCAGACGAGATGTTTTCTTGCTTATGGCCATACCAGCCTGGGTACACCCGATCTCGTCTGATCTCGGAAGCTAAGCAGGGTTAGGCCTGGTTAGTACTTGGAACTAAAACAAACTAGAATAGATTTGATTTTAGTTAAAGAAGGTTTAAGGGATTTTATGAAAGATGTTAAGTATGTTTTTACAACTTTCAGTGATAATGCATGTTTAAGTTTCTTGGTGGGTTTAGACAAGGAAAGAATAGGAGATGGTACGTGGTGTATGAATGCGAGTTATTTGGGGGATGAGGATTATTGTAAACAACTTAAATCTTTGATAACATGTGAAATGGAGGATAAGCAGAAAGGGGATGATAAGTGTTTATGGTGCTGTTACGCACGCCTCTAGAAAGAGGGAACGCAACACCCTGCTACAACTTAACTCTCCGTGGTGTGAAAAAGGTAGGGAAGTGTAGGTGTGAGCAAGGATGACAAATAGGCAGAGAATACCGTTAACAGGGAATTTATTCCTTCACGCGGTAAGGTTGGGGAAAAGGGGCTGGACGGAACCAAAGCAAAGAAACTAAATATCAAAGCCCCCTCCTACCTTACCTGCCTACCCACTACTTAACTAGCACCACCTGGTGCACTAACCAAAATACAGGGGATGGTCCACCCTTCCCCTTCACCCCTGGGAACAAAGGAAACAGAATAACAAACAATTACACAACAAAACTGAGAAAAAAATCAGGACATTAAAGAAGCTCTCTCTCTCTGAGCAAAAAACTAACACAAGAACATACTAAGGTTTCTCAGCAACAACTAACTAAGTACATACCAAATTCTCTTTCTGAGAAACAACCAACACACATATACATATATATATATATATATATATATATATATATATATATAACCCTCTGCCATCAACCTCCTCTCTCAGCAAATATCTCCCTGCAATCATCTCTCCCTTTCTGAGCAACAGAACTGGGGCTTATATAGCTTCAGAAGAAGTTAGTAATTGGAGACAGCTGCGTCCTGATGAGGGGGCGGGGTCAGCTCTCCAATCATCAATGTTGATTGACCAATCAGCTGATCGTAGAGAATTTCAGGAATCCATTTCCTGAAATACATACATGATAATACACAAACCACAACACAGAAACTGGGGAACGTAACATGTGCGACAAGGTTAAGGAAAAAATAAACGTTTTTAGTATAAGATATGCAAGGAAAAAGAGAGGCAGGGTGAAAAGAAAAGAAAATGAGTTGAGAGCTAAACTGGATGAAGAAATGGGGAAGTGTGACAGTGAACCTAATTATAATATGGAAAGGATTTTAGAGTTGAAAGCAAAATTGAGTAAATATGACATGGATAAGTGTAAGGGAGCCATTATAAGAAGCAAAGCAAAGTATTTTTTGGAGGGGGAGAAATGCACTTCCTTTTTTCTTGGATTAGAGAAGAGTACTCAAAGAAGAACATATCTTAGACAGGTTGAAAAAGTAAAGGGGAAGTAGTAGATGATTATGTAGAGATTTTAGAGACAGTGCAGAATTTTTATAAGGACTTATTTAAAAAAGGGGAGGTGGATGAGGGGTGTGTACAGGAGATTTTAGGTAGTGTGGAGGTGAAAATTAATGGAGAGGATAAATTGATGTGTGATGGGAAGATTTCAGTAAAGAAAGTTACGGATGCGATAAAGGGTTTACAGGTGAATAAGAGCCCTGGTGTAGATGGTATCATTGCAGAGTTTTATCAAATTTATGAAAGTCTTTTAGCACCTATTTTATTGGAGGTTTATCACTATATGGAGGAGAATGATTGTGTATCAGAATCGATGGTGACAGGGATGATAACAATTTTATATAAAAACAAAGGGAGTCAGGTAAAATTGGAAAATTATAGGCCTATTAGTTTATTAAATGTGGATTACAAGATTTTAGCCAAAATCTTAGCGAATAGGATGAAGAGAGTTTTACAGGATATTATAGCACCAACACAGAATTATAGTGTTCCTGGGAGGGATATAGCTGACACAATTAATACAATTAGAGACGTGATACACAAAATGAATGGGGATAAGATAGGGGGTATTGTTTTAAGCATAGATTTAAATAAGGCTTTTGATAGGGTAGAACATGATTTTATGTTTAGGGCCTTGGAAAGATTTGGTTTTGGTAATAAAATAATAGGGTGGATTAAATTATTACATAGAAATGCAAAAAGTAGGGTGAAATGCAATGGGGTTTTAACTGATTCTTTTACTCTGGAGAGATCTGTGAGACAGGGATGTCCTTTATCTGCTCTACTGTATGTTTTATCAGTTGAACCTTTAGCGGCTTTTCTTAAGAAGGATACTTTTATTAATTGTGTACAGACTCCACAGAGGGGTTCTAGTTTGATTCACCAATATGCAGATGACACAACTATAACAGTTAGAGATGAAGACAGTGTAAAAATGGTAATAGAAGGTTTTAGAGTATATGGAAGAGCATCAGGAGCAAAAGTTAATATGGAAAAGTCTGTTGTAATGTATATTGGGAAGGTAAATAAGGGGAATTTTCCTTTTAAAGAGGTCAAATATTATTTGAAGGTGTTACGAGTGTTTTTAGGCGTAAAAGAAAAGGAAGCTAGGGATTTGACATGGAGTGGGTGATAAATAAAGTCAGGAAGGTTGGAAATATGTGGAAGGGGAGGTTTTTAAAATTAAAGGGGAAGGTTATTGTTATAAATTCTTTACTGATGTCAATTTTTGTTCACGTCATGAATGTCTTAGATGTGCCAGAATGGGTTTTAACTGAAAAGAATAAGATTTTAGTTTCATTTTTATGGATGGGAAGGGGGTGAAAATTGCTTTTAAAACATTGATTGCAGGTTATGAGGAGGGGGGCTTGAAGTTAGTGGATCTAAGGGTGAGGAAAATAGCGTTAAGAGTGAAAATGGTTCGGAAGTATCTATATGAGGAATTAGATTACGGGTGGAAAAAGGTTTTTACAGAGTATTTGCAGGAGGTTGGGAGGATCAGGGTAATGGTTTATTAATGTGTGTAAAACAAGAAAAGTTGGGAAATATACCTTTGTTTTATAAGGACGTTTTTGAGGCTTGGGGAAAGTTTTTACCACACATTTCCTATGAATGTAACATTTTGGAAAATATTTTAAAATCAGCCAATCTTTTTGAATCCAAAGATCAAGTACAATAATGCAATGTTGTATTGTAAATATTTTATGAAAGCTGGGATGAGACAGATTGGTGATATTCTATATGAGGTCATTCCGGGGTTTCTACCGGTACAAGCTATTTATGACAATGTTGTTGAGGTAGATGATGAAATAAGCAAAACTACAGTAGGAAATGTGTATAAGAGAATTTTGGGGTGTATTCCGGAGGAGTGGGTGGTTTTAATAAATACAGAGGTGGTTGAGAGAGCCAGGTGTTTACCGGTTTTATTTTATGAAAATAATGGAGTGAAACATGATTTGTCAGGCTTGAAAGTTAAAACAGTATATAGTAAATGTATTTTAAAAGAGATAAAAGTTCCTGCTTCGGAGAAAGTGTGGTAGGAGGTTTTTGTAGATTTGGATGTGAAATCAGTATGGAAGAATGTTCATGTAAAATAGAATTCCATAGAATGTGAAGACAATGATTTTAAAATAAAACATAATAGGATTTTTACCAATGTGGATTTACATCAAATCAACAGAAATATTAATAGAGAATGTGACATTTGTCATATAGGGGTGGAAAACTTTATGCTCTTTTTCATTGAATGTAGTAGATTAAGAGGTTTTCATGAGTTTTTAAAGGAGCTTTTAGTAAAACATGGGGGGGGGGAGATTTTTAATGGCGTGGAATGGAGGAGATTTTTTATTTTTGGTATTAATGGGAAAAGTAAAGTTTTGAATTTTAATTTGGTTAATTATGTTTTAAGCCATGCTCGATATGCTGTAAGATTAAGAAGGAACTTGGGTCATTATGAAGGGAAATGTGTGAGTGTGGAGGTACTTTTTAAGAGTATGTTGGAGAAAAATATAGAGATAATACATAGATATGGTGGATGCAACTTTGAAAAACAATGTGTGGGGGAGTACATTTATTAGAATTTCATCAAATGGAAAACTTGTGTTTAATTATTAATTGGATTTAACCTGTTATGGCTAGGGGGCAGTATTTTCACGGCCGGATAAAAAAACGTACCCGATTTAATCTGATTATTACTCCTGCCCAGAAACTAGAATATGCATATAATTATTGGCTTTGGATAGAAAACACCCTAAAGTTTCTAAAACTGTTTGAATGGTGTCTGTGAGTATAACAGAACCCATATGGCAGGCAAAAACCTGAGAAGATTCCAAACAGGAAGTACCCTCTCTGACCATTCCTTGAGCTTCTTGGCTCTGTTTAAAGAAAATTTAGGATCTTTGCTGTAACGTGACACTTCCTACGGCTCCCATAGGCTCTCAGAACCCGGGAAAAAGCTGAATGATGTAATTCCAGCCGCTGGCTGAAAAACTTTAGCGCGTTTGGATGGTGGTCGATCAGAGGGCCATCAGACTGAGGCTCGTGCACGAGGGGTTCCCATGTTCTTACTTTCTCTCTCTTTGTACTAAAAAACGATTTCCCGGTCGGAATTTTATCGCTTTTTTTATGAGAAAAATGGCATAAAAATTGATTTTAAACAGCGGATGACATGCTTTGAAGTACGGTAATGGAATATTTAGAATTTTTTTGTCACGAAATGCGTCGTGCTCGTAACCCTTCTTTACCATTCGGATAGTGTCTTGAACGCACGAACAAAACACCGCTGTTTGGATATAACTATGGATTATTTGGGACCAAACCAACATTTGTTATTGAAGTAAAAGTCCTGGGAGTGCATTCTGACGAAGAACAGCAAAGGTAATAACATTTTTCTTATAGTAAATCTGACTTTGGTGAGTGCTAAACTTGCTGGGTGTCTAAATAGCTAGCCGTGATGGCTGGGCTATCTACTGAGAATATTGCAAAATGTGCTTTCACCGAAAAGCTATTTTAAAATCGGACATAGCGAGTGAATAGAGGAGTTCTGTATCTAGAATTCTTAAAATAATTGTTATGTTTTTTGTGAACGTTTATCGTGAGTAATTTAGTAAATTCACCGGAAGTTTGCGGGGGGTATGCTGGTTCTGAACGTCACATGCTAATGTAAAAAGCTGGTTTTTGATATAAATATGAACTTGATTGAACAAAACATGCATGTATTGTATAACATAAGGTCCTAGAAGTGTCATCTGATGAAGATCATCAAAGGTTAGTGCTGCATTTACCTGTGGTTTGGATTTATGTGACATTATATGCTAGCTTGAAAAATAGGTGTCTGATTATTTCTGGCTGGGTACTCTGCTGACATAATCTAATGTTTTGCTTTCGTTGTAAAGCCTTTTTGAAATCGGACAGTGTGGTTAGATAAAGGAGTCTTGTCTTTAAAATGGTGTAAAATAGTCATATGTTTGAAAAATTGAAGTTTTTGTATTTTTGAGGAATTTGTAATTCGCGCCACGCCCATCATTGGCTATTGGAGCAGGTGTTCCGCTAGCGGAATGTCTAGATGTAAGAGGTTAACCTGTTATGACTAGGGGGCAGTATTTTCACGGCCGGATAAAAAACGTACCCGATTTAATCTGATTATTACTCCTGCCCAGAAACTAGAATATGCATATAATTATTGGCTTTGGATAGAAAACACTCCAAAGTTTCTAAAACTGTTTGAATGGTGTCTGTGAGTATAACAGAACTCATTTGGCAGGCCAAAACCTGAGAAGATTCCAAACAGGAAGTACCCTGTCTGACCATTTCTTGGCCTTCTTGATTATCTCTATCCAATACAGGGGATCTCTGCTGTTACGGGACACTTCCTACGGCTCCCATGGGCTCTCAGAAGGCGGCAAAAAGCTGAATCGTGGCTTCGCAGGCTCTGGCTGAAAAACATTAGCGCGTTTGGATAGTGGCCGGTCACAGTACTATGAGACTAAGGCTCGTGCACGAGTCGACTCCATGTTACTTTCTCTCTCTCTTTGAACGAAAACCACCACTCCCGGTCGGAACATTATCGCTTTTTTACGAGAAAAATGGCATAAAAATTGATTTTAAACAGCGGTTGACATGCTTCGAAGTACGGTAATGGAATATCTAGAAATTTTTTGTCCCGAAATGCGTCGTGCTCGTAACCCTTCTTTACCATTCAGATAGTGTCTTGAACGCACGAACAAAACACCGCTGTTTGGATATAACTATGGATTATTTGGGACCAAACCAACATTTGTTATTGAAGTAAAAGTCCTGGGAGTGCATTCTGACGAAGAACAGCAAAGGTAATAACATTTTTCTTATAGTAAATCTGACTTTGGTGAGTGCTAAACTTGCTGGGTGTCTAAATAGCTAGCCGTGATGGCTGGGCTATCTACTGAGAATATTGCAAAATGTGCTTTCACCGAAAAGCTATTTTAAAATCGGACATAGCGAGTGCATAGAGGAGTTCTGTATCTAGAATTCTTAAAATAATTGTTATGTTTTTTGTGAACGTTTATCGTGAGTAATTTAGTAAATTCACCGGAAGTTTGTGGGGGGTATGCTGGTTCTGAACGTCACATGCTAATGTAAAAAGCTGGTTTTTGATATAAATATGAACTTGATTGAACAAAACATGCATGTATTGTATAACATAAGGTCCTAGAAGTGTCATCTGATGAAGATCATCAAAGGTTAGTGCTGCATTTACCTGTGGTTTGGATTTATGTGACATTATATGCTAGCTTGAAAAATAGGTGTCTGATTATTTCTGGCTGGGTACTCTGCTGACATAATCTAATGTTTTGCTTTCGTTGTAAAGCCTTTTTGAAATCGGACAGTGTGGTTAGATAAAGGAGTCTTGTCTTTAAAATGGTGTAAAATAGTCATATGTTTGAAAAATTGAAGTTTTTGTATTTTTGAGGAATTTGTAATTCGCGCCACGCCCATCATTGGCTATTGGAGCAGGTGTTCCGCTAGCGGAATGTCTAGATGTAAGAGGTTAACCTGTTATGACTAGGGGGCAGTATTTTCACGGCCGGATAAAAAACGTACCCGATTTAATCTGATTATTACTCCTGCCCAGAAACTAGAATATGCATATAATTATTAGCTTTGGATAGAAAACACTCCAAAGTTTCTAAAACTGTTTGAATGGTGTCTGTGAGTATAACAGAACTCATTTGGCAGGCCAAAACCTGAGAAGATTCCAAACAGGAAGTACCCTGTCTGACCATTTCTTGGCCTTCTTGATTATCTCTATCCAATACAGGGGATCTCTGCTGTTACGTGACACTTCCTACGGCTCCCATGGGCTCTCAGAAGGCGGCAAAAAGCTGAATCGTGGCTTCGCAGGCTCTGGCTGAAAAACATTAGCGCGTTTGGATAGTGGCCGGTCACAGTACTATGAGACTAAGGCTCGTGCACGAGTCGACTCCATGTTACTTTCTCTCTCTCTTTGAACGAAAACCACCACTCCCGGTCGGAACATTATCGCTTTTTTACCAGAAAAATGGCATAAAAATTGATTTTAAACAGCGGTTGACATGCTTCGAAGTACGGTAATGGAATATCTAGAATTTTTTTGTCCCGAAATGCGTCGTGCTCGTAACCCTTCTTTACCATTCGGATAGTGTCTTGAACGCACGAACAAAACACCGCTGTTTGGATATAACTATGGATTATTTGGGACCAAACCAACATTTGTTATTGAAGTAAAAGTCCTGGGAGTGCATTCTGACGAAGAACAGCAAAGGTAATAACATTTTTCTTATAGTAAATCTGACTTTGGTGAGTGCTAAACTTGCTGGGTGTCTAAATAGCTAGCCGTGATGGCTGGGCTATCTACTGAGAATATTGCAAAATGTGCTTTCACCAAAAAGCTATTTTAAAATCGGACATATCAAGTGCATAGAGGAGTTCTGTATCTATAATTCTTAAAATAATTGTTATGTTTTTTGTGAACGTTTATCGTGAGTAATTTAGTAAATTCACCGGAAGTTTGCGGGGGTATGCTAGTTCTGTACGTCACATGCTAATGTAAAAAGCTGTTTTTTGATATAAATATGAACTTGATTGAACAAAACATGCATGTATTGTATAGCATAATTTCCTAGGGGTGTCATCTGATGAAGATCATCAAAGGTTAGTGCTGCATTTAGCTGTGGTTTGGATTTATGTGACATTATATGCTAGCTTGAAAAATGGGTGTCTGATTATTTCTGGCTGGGTACTCTGCTGACATAATCTAATGTTTTGCTTTCGTTGTAAAACCTTTTTGAAATCGGACAGTGTGGTTAGATAAAGGAGAGTCTTGTCTTTAAAATGGTGTAAAATAGTCATATGTTTGAAAAATTGAAGTTTTTGTATTTTTGAGGAATTTGTAATTCGTGCCACGCCCATCATTGGGCGAGACACATGAAACGAGGGGTTAATACGATAATGAGGGGGGAGTTTTAACCTATAACATACCTCGTTTATTCTCCTCAGGACTTTAAATGGCCCTACAAACCGTGGGCCCAGCTTCCGGCCGGGCAGGCGGAAGGACAGGTTTCGGGTCGAGAGCCAGACCCGGTCCCCCGGTGCGAACACTGGAGCCTTACTGCGGTGGCGGTCAGCGCTCACCTTCTGCCGTCCACCAGCTCATTTAAGAGACTCCTGGATGGCTCTCCAGGTCTCCTTTGAGTGGTACCTTGGTCTGGCCCTGATGCCATGGTACCAGGACTGGCTGATAGCCCAACACGCACTGAAACGGTGACATGTTCGTGGAAAAGTGGCGGAGTGAATTCTGGGCCATCTCGACCCATGGGACGAACCTCGCCCACTCTCCTGGCCGGTCCTGGCAATATGACCGCAAAAACCTGCCCACATCCTGATTAACTCTTTCCACCTGCCCATTAATCTCGGTGTGAAAACCAGAGGTCAGGCTGATCGAGACCCCCAGACGCTCCATAAACGCCCTCCACACCCGGGACGTAAACTTGGGACCCCGAGCAGAAACTATGTCCTCAGGCACCGAGGAAATCCACCGACAGGTGGGACCAAGGCCGCTGTGGAATAGGAAGGGGCTGTAACTCCCCTCTAGGCAGGTGTCTAGGAGCCTTACACTGAGCGCACACCGAACAAGAGGAGACGTACATCCTCATGTCCTTAGCTAAAGTGGGCCACCAGTACTTCTCTCTAAGACCCCGCACCATCCGATCAATACCTGGATGACCAGAGGGGGGTAGCGTGAGCCCATCTGATCAATCTATCACGAACACCAAGCGGAACGTACTTCCAACCAGCTGGACAACCTGGTGGAGAGGGATCTGATCGTGATGCCCGCTCGATGTCCGTGTCCACCTCCCACACAACCGGTGCCACCAGGCAAAATGCCGAAAGTATGGGAGTAGGATCGATCGACCGCTCCTCAGTATCATAGAGACGGGACAGTGCGTCAGCCTTAGTGTTTTGGGAACCTGGTCTATACGAGTTGGTGAAGCGAAATCTAGTGAAAAACATTGCCCACCTAGCCTGACGGGGATTCAGTCTCCTCGCCGCCCGGATGTACTCCAGATTACGGTGGTCAGTCCAGATGAGAAAAGAGTGTTTCGCTCCCTCAAGCCAATGTCTCCACACCTTCAGGGCTCTGACCACAGCCAACAACTCCCGATCCCCCACATCATAGTTTTGCTCCGACTGACTGAGCTTCCTAGAGAAGAAAGCGCAGGGGCGAAGCTTGGGGGGTGTGCTTGAGCGCTGCGAAAGCACAGCTCCAACACCAGCCTCAGACGCATCTACCTCCACTATGAATGGCAGAGGGTCCGGATGTGCCAAGACGGGATCATCGGTGAACAGAGCCGTCAGACGACCAAAAGCTTTGTCCGCGTCCACCGACCACCTCAAACGCATCGGCCCCCCCTTCAGCAGTGAGGTAATGGGAGCAGCCACCTGTCCAAAACCCCAGATAAACCTCCGGTAGTAATTGGCAAACCCTAAAAACCGCTACACTTCTTTTACCGTGGTCGGAGTCGGCCAATTATGCACGACCGCAATGCGGTCACATTCCATCTTCACCCCAGATGTGGAAATGCGATACCCCAGAAAGGAGACGGATTGTTTGGAAAAAACTAATTTCTCGGCCTTAACGTATAGGTCATGCTTCAATAATCGTCCAAGTACCTTGCGCACCAGGGACACATGCGCGGCGCGTGTAGCGGAATAGATCAGAATGTCATCAATGTAGACCACCACACCCTGTCTGTGCAGGTCCCTGAGAATCTCATCTACAAAGGATTGGAAAACTGCTGGAGCATTCTTCAACCCATACGGCATGACGAGGTACTCATAATGGCTAGATGTGGTACTAAACGCGGTTTTCCACTCATCTCCATCTTGGATACGCACCAAGTTATACGCACTCCTGAGATCCAGTTTTGTGAAGAAGCGTGCTCCGTGAAATGACTCCACTGCCGTGGCGATGAGAGGCAGTGGGTAACTGAAGCCCACTGTAATGGAATTTAGACCTCGATTGTCAATACACGGACGCAGACCTCCATCCTTCTTCTTCACAAAAAAGAAACTCGAGGAGACGGGTGACATGGATGGCCGAATGTATCCCGAATGTATCCCTTTCTCAGAGATTCAGTGATATATGTCTCCATAGCCACTATCTCCTCCTGTGACAAGGGATACACGTGACTCCTAGGACGTGCAGCGTTAACCTGGAGGTCTATTGCACAATCCCCTCGTCGATGTGGTGGTAATTGGGTCGCCCTCTTTTTACTGAAAGCAATAGCCAAATCGGCATATTTGAAGGGAATGCGCACAGTGGAGACTTGGTCTGGACTCTCCACCGTCGTCGCCCCGATGGAAACACCTAAACACCTACCTGAGCACTCCTCTGACCACCCCTCTAGAGCCCCGTCTCCACTAAATTTTAGGATTGTGATCAGCCAACCAGGGAAACCCCAGCACCACTGGAAATGCAGGAGAGTCAACGAGGAAGAGATTAATCCGCTCCTCATGCCCCCCTCGTGTCACCATGTCCAGTGGAACCATGGCCTCCCTGACCAGCCCTGACCCTAGTGGTCGACTATCTAAGGCGTGCACGGAGAAGGGTTGGTCCAACTGAACCAAGGGAATCCCTAATTTATTAGCAAACCCACAATCAATAAAACTCCCTGCTGCGCCTGAATCTACTAGCGCCTTATGCTGGGAGTAAGGGGAAAATGCAGGAAAGGAAACATACACATACATATTACCAACAGGGAGCTCTGGGTGAGTTTGGTGTCAAGCAGCGCTCTGCCTGCCCTCTCGACTCCCAGAAGAGCTTCTCCAGCACCGGTCAGCAGTGTGTCCTCTGCGACCACAAGTGGTGCAGGAGCAAGCTCCTCCTCCGGTCAGACTAGCGGCAGCACTTCCCAATTCCATGGGAATCGGAGCAGGTGGGCTGAGAGGTGGAACAAGCAGGACCCGATCAGGACGCCCACGGGCAGCCAGCAAGTTGTCCGGTCGAATGGACATGTCTATGAGCTGGTCCAAGGTAAGGGAGGTGTCCCGACAGGCTAGCTCCCTGCAGACGTCCTCTCGTAGGCTACACCTATAATGGTCTATCAGGGCCCTCTCATTCCACCCTGCGCCTGCAGCCAGGGTCCGGAACTCCAGCGCAAAGTCCTGTGCACTCCTCGTCTCCTGCCTCAGATGAAACAGACGTTCACCCACCGCTCTACCTTCAGGTGGATGGTCGAACACAGCCCGGAAGCGACGGGTGAACTCTGGGTAATCCTGCCTCACTGAGTCTGGGCCTTCCCAAACTGCGTCGGCCCACTCCAGGGCTCTCCCCGAAAGGCAGGAGACGAGGGCGTTAACACTCTCCTCTCCCGAGGGAGTTGGGCGAACGGTCGCCAGGTAAAGTTCTAATTGGAGCAGGAACCCCTTGCACCTGGCAGCCGCTCCATCGTACTCCCTCGGGAGTCCGAGTCGATTCCCACTGGAACTGGATACCGTTGGAGAGGGTGGGGGTGCAGGCTGAAGAGTGGCTGATGATGGTGTAGAGATACCACTCCTCTCCCATCTCTCCAGTCTAGACAGTACCTGATCGATAGCTGTTCCTAACTGGTGGAGAACGGCTGTATGTTGGTTTACATGCTCCTCCATGGATGGGGAAGGCCCGTCTGCTTCTGCTGACTCCATAATTACGGTGCAGGTTTCTGTCACGTCTCTCTACGAGAGGTGGGTGTAGGAGTCAGACGCAGGAGAGGAGATAAATGCAATCACAAGAGTTTAATAAAGTCCATCAAAAACATACAGGCACAGGACCAAAAATCCACAGTCCAAAATTACTAATAGAATAAAATCCTAAGGACATACATCTGAATGAAAAATGATTAACAAAAATAACGTCACCCAACATAAAACAGGGAAACTAAAATAAACCCGCACGAAACAAAACGGGTAGAGAGAAAATAAATACCCACACTAATCAACCTAAACAAGGAACAGGTGCACAAACAAAACAGACAAGACAAAACGAAAAAGAAAAAGGATCAGTGGCAGCTAGTAGACCGTCGACGACGACCGCCGAGCACCACCCGAACAGGGAGAGGAGCCACCTTCAGTGGAAGTCGTGACAATAATAGTAGAGAGAATGATTTATTTCATATTTTATTTTTTTAATACAACAAGAGGGCCATGCACAGTATGACCAAAGACAAGGTCATTAGGACTAAAACCAGTGCTCTCGTGACACATCTTTAACAGCGAGTTGGTACCAGCATAACCCCTCTTCCCAGTCACTTTTTATTCAGTGCAGTGCGCACGTAACAGTGATTTCAAAGTCTGATAAATGCTCAAGGGCTCCTTGACTCTGCACATGATAAGCACTGGCTTGATTATGTTTTAAACACAATTGGCACAAGACTTGTAAAAATATGTGCGATGTGAAGTTGGAACCCTGATGGCTCTGAATCAACTGAGGTATTCCAAAAATGTAGATGAACGGTGACAAAGCCTTCACAACAGATTTAGTGCAACTTGTCCTCTGTATTGAATAGTCAACACTCAACCCTCTAATCTTCTCGTTTAGACCCTGCCACCACAATCCAATATAAAGCTACCAGCTTTAGAACGGGGTAGGGCTCTAACACAATCAATAAACAAATGTTCTAATGGCTGTCCTGTAACAGTAATAGGTTGTAGCGGGACAGGCCTTAACATCTGATTAGGCTTCCCAGTCATCTGACAAACATGGCATGTTTTGATGTAAGCGGAAATGTCTTTAAACGAGGCCAATAAAAATGACGCACAATTCGATCATAGGTTTTACTTACCCCTAAGTGATCAGAAACGTCATGAGATGTTTTCAAAACTAGATCACAAAGCTTAGAAGGAACCGCGATCTGAACAATAGCATCACCCACAACTTTTGCTGTAAGGCGTCCATTTCCTCATCAACAACTGATCTTGCATGTTGCAACCCTGGGCAGCACTCCTTACCTCAACCGGAAGTACTTGATCAAATAAACCTTAAGGTAGGATCAGCAGACTGCTCCATCACAAGATCACTACTGGATATAGATAATTATATCCAGTAGTGATCCATTAAATGATTTACCTTTGCCTATCTGTTCGGTTATGTGTTGTGTAAATTCCGTTTTGACCGTAGTGTCAGCACGGCTCATAGCACGAGTCACAGTGCATGCAGAGAATACCTCCAGGAATCTCTGTACGTTTTCATTGATACATACATGGGATGGGGTATGAAAAACCACCAGAGGTACATCACGCCAGACACGACTACAGGCTAAGTTGTTACTGAAATCACATGAACACCATTAATGGGTAGAAATGGACACACCCCAAGGGAAACTTCACCTTGCACTAGGTCAGATATAAGATTGACTTTGTGCAAGGGTTCAGACAATGTATTCAAACCTATCCCTTGAATCAGGACACTGGTTCCTGTATTTGTCTCCTAAGAAAAAGGCAGAGCAGACTCCAAAACAAACAATTCAGAGGCACCAGTGTCTCACAATCTTTACTGGCACATCACTTCCCAATAGTGAAACAACCCTCTGTGACAAATGGCCAATAATCAGTACTAAAAGGTTTGGACAATTCTTGAGCTTGCACAACAGGATTAACATGAGGAACAGGCACAGCTAACGCAACAGGTTTTACATTTGTGCTGGCCAATCTGCTGACCTTTGTACCAAGAACAGGACATTCATTCTTCCAGTGGCCTTTACCTTGACAATAATTACAGATTTTACTTACACCATTCTGTCCACATGAACCATGTTCGGATCTAGATGGAAATGCGTCATTACCAGAACCAAAGGAATTAGCTGACCGAAATCCACTTGAACTGTTGAACTCAATCTCGCATACGGGATCCTCCAAAACTGCCTTTGTGGGTCAGTACACTAGGTTGAAGTCATTAAAACTCGTTTTTTAACCACTCCACAAATGTCTAGTTAACAAACTATAGTTTTGGCAAGTCGGTTAGGACATCTACTTTGTGCATGACACAAGTCATTTTTCCAACAATTGTTTACAGACAGATTATTTCACTATACTTCATTATCACAATTCCAGTGGGTCAGAAGTTTACATACAGTGTCTTTAAATTACTTGGAACATTTCCGAAAATTATGTCATGGCTATAGAAGCTTCTGATTGTCTAATTGACATCATTTGAGTCAATTGGTGGTGTACCTGTGGATGTATTTCAAGGCCTACCTTCAAACTCAGTGACTCTTTGCTTGACATCATGGGAAAATCAAAAGAAATCAGCCAAGACCTTGCTGGGAGCAATTTCAAAATGCCTGAAGGTACCACGTTCATCTGTATAAACACCGTGGGACCACGCAGCCGAGATGAACGTACTTTGGTGCGAAAAGTGCAAATCAATCCCAGAACAACAGCAAATGACCTTGTGAAGATGCTGTAGGAAACAGGTACACAATCATCTATATCCACAGTAAAACGAGTCCTATATCTACATAACCTGAAAGGTCGCTCAGCAAGGAAAAAGACACTGCTCCAAAACCGCCATAAAAACGCTAGACTACGGTTTGCAACTGCACATGGGGACAAAGATCGTAGCTTTTGGAGAATTGTCCTCTGGTCTGATGAAACAACAATAGAACTGTTTGGCCATAATGACCATCGTTATGTTTGGAGAAAAAGGGGGAGGCTTGCAAGCCAAAGAACACCATCCCAACCATGAAGCACGGGGGTGGCAGCATCATGTTGTGGGGGTGCATTGCTGCTGGAGGAACTGGTGCAGTTCACAAAATAGATGGCATTGTGAGGAGGGAAATTATGTGGATATATTGAAGCAACATCTGAAGACATTAGTCAGGAAGTTAAAGCTTGGTCACAAATGGGTCTTCCAAATGGACAATGACCCCAAGTATACTTCAAAGTTGTGGCAAAATGGCTTAAGGACAACAAGGTCAAGGTATTGGAGTGGCCATCACAAAGCCCTCACCATAATCCTATAGAAAATTTGTGGGCAGAACTGAAAAAGCATGTGCAAGCAAGGAGGCCTACAAACCTGACTCAGTTACACCAGCTCTGTCGGGAGGAATTTGGCCAAAATGTAAAAAAGCTTGTGGAAGGCTACCCGAAACGTTTGACCCAAGTTAAACAATTGAATGGCAATGCTACCTAATAATAATTGTGTGTATGTAAACGTGATTAACCTCTTATTTGTAAGGGGCAGTATTTTCACTTTCGGATGAAATATGTGCCCATATTAAACTGCCTCCTACTCAAACTCAGAAGCTAGGATATACATATTATTAGTATAGAAAACACTCTGAAGTTTCTAAAACTGTTTGAATGATGTCTGTGAGTATAACAGAACTCATATGGCAGGCAAAAACCTGTCAAAATCCTACCAGGAAGTGGAAATCTGATGCATGGACTCTTTTCAAGTTATTGCCTATCGAACACACAGTGACTCAGTAATCATTGTGCACTTCCTACGGCTTCCACTAGATGTCAACAGTCTTTAGAAAGTTGTTTAAGGCGTCTATGATGAACAGAGACCGAACAAGAAGGCTGGGAAGTTGGTGACCCAGGGAAGGACATCAGTTTATTGGTGCGCCTTCACGCGAGAGGTAGCTGTGTTCCAAAACGTTTTTTCAAGAAACTGGAATAGTCCGGTTGGAATATTACTGAATTTTCACGTTCTAAAGGCCCTAAAGATTGATGTTTTACAACGTTTAACATGTTTGAACGAACGTAAATAGATTTTTTTTTTTTTACTTTTTGTCGTGACATTTTCCGCGCGCTTCCTACATTTGGAGTAGCTGAACTGAACGCGCGAACAACAAGGAGCTATTTGGACATACATTATGGACTTTATCGCACAAAACAACATTTGTTGTGGACCTGGGATTTCTGGAAGTGCCTTCTGATGAAGATCATCAAAGGTAAGTGAATATTTCTAATGCTATTTAATATTTTAGATGACTCCAAAATGGCGGCTATCTGTATTGCCTAGTGTATTTTTCTGAGC
This sequence comes from Salmo trutta, assembly GCF_901001165.1. Classification (NCBI taxonomy): domain Eukaryota; kingdom Metazoa; phylum Chordata; class Actinopteri; order Salmoniformes; family Salmonidae; genus Salmo; species Salmo trutta. The sequence goes on from NC_042976.1 coordinate 46,982,200, forward strand.
GCAGTACTCAGATTATTGCAGTGTGCTTACCCAGTAAAGTTATTTTGAAATCTGTCAATGCGGTTGCATAAAGAAGATGTTCATCTATAATTCTTTGAATGACAGTTTAATATTTTATCAACGTTTATGATGAGTATTTTTGTAAATTGTTGTGCTGATCACCGGCAGTATTTGAGGGAAAATATTTTCTGAACATCATGCGCCAATGTATAATTCTGTTTTTAGATATAAATATGAACTTTATCGAACAAAAAATGCACGTATTGTGTAACATGATGTCCTAGGAGTGTCATCTGATGAAGATTGTCAAAGGTTAGTGCTTTATTTAGCTGTGTTTTGGGTATTTGTGATGCATGCTAATTGCTTGGAAATGGCTGTGTGGTTATTTGTGTCTATGTACTCTCCTAACATAATCTAATGTTTTGCTTTCGCTGTAAATCCTTTTTGAAATCAGACAACGTAGTTCGATTCAGGAGAAGTGTATCTATAAAATGGTGTAAAATAGTCCTATGTTTGAGAAATTGAAATTTTTACATTTGTGGTTTTGAATCTGGTGCTCTCATTTTTTACTGGCTATTGTCAAACTCAGTCCCGGTTACGGGATTGTTGTCGTAAGAAGTTAACCTGTTGGGGCTAGGGGGCAATATTTGCATGGCCGGATAAAAAACGTACCCGATTTAATCTGGTTACTACTCCTGCCCAGTAACTAGAATATGAATATAATTATTGGCTTTGGATAGAAAAAAAACTGTTTGAATGGTGTCTGTGAGTACAACAGAACTCATTTGGCAGGCCAAAACCTGAGAAGATTCCTTACAGGAAGTGGCCTGTCTGACCATTTCTTGCCCTCCTTGATAATCTCTAACAAAAACAGGGGATCTCTGGCATGACGTGACACTTCCTACGGCTCCCATAGGCTCTCAGAACCCGGGAAAAAGCTGAACGACGTAATTCAAGGCCCAGGCTGAAACACACTAGCGCGTTTGGCAAGTGCTCTATCAGAGGGCCATTAGACTGAGGCTCGTGCATGAGGGGATAGCATGCTTTTACTTTCACTCTCTTTGTAATAAAAAACGATTTCCCGGTCGGAATATTATCGCTTTTTTACGAGAAAAATGGCATAAAAATGGATTTTAAACAGCGGTTGACATGCTTCGAAGTACGGTAATGGAATATTTTGTTTTTTTTTGTCATGGAATGCGTCGTGCTCGTAACCCTTATTTACCCTTTTGGATAGTGTCTTGAACGGATGAACAAAACGCCGCTATTTGGATATAACAATGGATTATTTGGGACCAAACCAACATTTGTTATTGAAGTAGAAGTCCTGGGAGTGCATTCTGACGAAGACAGCAAAGGTAATAACATTTTTCTTATAGTAAATCTGACTTTGGTCAGGGCTAAACTTGCTGGGTGTCTAAAACGCTAGCCCTGTGATGCCGGGCTATCTACTTAGAATATTGCAAAATGTTCTTTCACCGAAAAGCTATTTTAAAATCGGACATATCGAGTGCATAGAGGAGTTCTGTATCTATAATTCTTAAAATAATTGTTATGTTTTTTGTGAACGTTTATCGTGAGTAATTTAGTAAATTCACCAGAAGTGTTCGGTGGGAATGCTAGTCACATGCTAGTCACATGCTAATGTAAAAAGCTGGTTTTTGATATAAATATGAACTTGATTGAACAGACATGCATGTATTGTATAACATAATGTCCTAAGATTGTCATCTGATGAAGATCAAAGGTTACTGCTGCATTTAGCTGTGGTTTGGGTTTATGTGACATTATATGCTAGCTTGAAAAATGGGTGTCTGGTTATTTCTGGCTGGGTACTCTGCTGACATAATCTAATGTTTTGCTTTCGTTGTAAAGCCTTTTTGAAATCGGACAGTGTGGTTAGATTAACGAGAGTCTTGTCTTTAAAATGGTGTAAAATAGTCATATGTTTGAGAAATTGAAGTAATAGCATTTCTAAGGTATTTGAATATCGCGCCACGGGGGGATTACACTGGCTGTTGAGTAGGTGGGACGCAAGCGTCCCACCTAGCCCATAGAGGTTAATGATATCGGTGTACCATCATTCTCCAGTTGGGCCTCCCCGTGTCTCTTGGTGAGCAGGCCAGATGGTTCTCTTAGATTTTGCACTCACTACCGGAAGGTTAGTGTGACACAACCGGACTGTTATCCACTCCCACGGATGGAAGATTGTGTTTACCAGGTTGGTTTTACCAGGTTGGCTGCTCAGTTTTTCAGCAAGTTTGATTTGCTGAAGGGTTACTGGCAGGTGCCTTCAAATATTAACACATTTAAAATCACTCAACGTTTCTGTTTAATACAATCGGCAATCATATCAATATATTTTTCTTCTTTTAGTAGCTCAGCATTCAAACACCGTACACCACCCCCTCTAGTAGGCACACTATGACCCAGGAGGAACCCAAGAGGCATGATCACATAAATTTAAATCATACCTAATCTTGTGAACATATTGCACCACATTTACAGCCGCTGAACAATAATCAATGAGGCTTTGCCTAAGACCGTTTTAAAACAACCTGCCTCCTTGAGAAAGCTCTCTCACCTGGATGCATACCCCGACATACATCACTCAATGATCCTTCATTACCGCCAGCAAGACAGGCCTAGACGGATCAGAGCACAACAATGTACTCCTTGACGTGTCCAGTTTAGTCAAACGAATGTTAAAATCCCCCAACCAATATACAGTTATATACAATGTTGCACAAGTGACTGAAAAATCACGGCTCAGTCAATCTCATTATTAGGTGCTTCTTAAACATTCAAAAGCCTACCCTCATCCGTGTGCACTTCCCTAATATTCTGCACACTATCCCGCTCAATTAAAATAGCAACCCGACACATCCTCTCCTTACCATTGTTAAAATAAAGCAAATCCATCCACCGCTTTTTTACTCCATCCATCATACTGTCAGTCCAGTGTCTCTTGAAGACATAAAATAACAGCCTGAAGTAGGCTTACTGTCTGGTCTAACTTTTCCATATGTCTTAGTCTCATTAATATTGACAGATAACACTCACCATGAGTAGGAGTATAATGTTTCCATCATACGGACTGCATCTGAAGCTGCTGTTTTGGCAGATGAGTACAGTTAAAGTTGGAAGTTTACATACACCTTAGCCAAATACATGTAAACCCAGTTTTTCACTATTTCTGACATTTAATCCTATTAAAAATTCCCTGTCTTTGGTCAGTTAGGATCACCACTTTATTTTAAGAATGTGAAATGTCAGAAAAAATAGTAGATTCGTTTCAGCTTTTATTTCTTTCATCACATTCCCAGTGGGTCAGAAGTTTACATACACAAAATTCGTATTTGGTAGCATTGCCTTTAAATTGTTTAACTTGGGTAGCCTTCCACAAGCTTCCCACAATAACTTGGGTAAATATAGGCCCATTCCTCCTGACAGAGCCGGTGTAACTGAGTCAGGTTTGTAGGCCTCCTTGCTCGCATATGCTTTCTCAGTTCTGCCCACAAATATTCTATAGGATTTAAAAAAAAAATCATCCCTCCTTCAACAGATCAGTCAGAGGTGCTACAACCATGGAGAAGTTGAAGCAAAACCCCCGATAATACCCAACTCTACCTAGGAAGCGTTGCAGCTCCTTCTTGGTGGTGGGCGGTGGAAACAGATCGATAGCGGCCACTTTAGCCCGCACCTGAGAGAACACGACCCTGCCCGACCACTCTGCCGAGGTAGGTCACTGTTGCCTGGGCAAACTCACATTTGGCTAAGTTCACAGTGAGACAGGCCTCAGTCAAACGTTCAAACAGAGTCTGTATCTGCACCAGATAGTGCTCCCAAGTGTCACTTTAAAACAACCACATCATCTAGATAAACAGCACAGCCTTCAAGGCCAGAGATCACCCTATTCACAAGATGCTGAAACGTAGAGGGAGCGTTGCGTAGGCCTAAACTCCTGAACGTATAGGAGAAAAGACCTGAAGGAATAATAAAAGCAGATATTTCACGAGCTCTTGATGACAAAGGCACCTGCCAGTAACCCTTCAGCAAATCAAACTTGCTGAAAGACCGGGCAGCCAACCTGGTATAACCAACCTGGTAAACACAATCTTCCATCCGTGGGAGTGGATAATGGATAATCTAAGAGAACCATCTGGCTTGGTCGCCAAGAGACATGGGGAGGCCCAACTGGAGAATAATGGTACACCGATATCATTAATCAACATGTACTTAAAACTTCAAGCTTGGCGTCCCAGTAGCAGGACAACTTCCGCTGAAACTGAAGGGCTCACAATTCAAATAAATAATCTTAAATTATGGATATTAAACATTTGGGTACATACAAGTGTCTTATATTGGTTGAAAGCTTAAATTCTTGTTAATCTAACTGCACTGTCTGATTTACAGTAGGCTTCACAGCGAAAACATGCCATGCGATTGTTTGAGGATAGCGCCCACACAACATTTTTCCACCATAACAGGTTCCATAAAATCACAAATAGCGATTTAAATACTCACTTTTTGAAAATCTTCCTCTGATTTGTCATCCAAAGGGTCCCAGCTATAACATGTACTGTCATTCTGTTAGATAAAATCCTTCTTCATATCACAAAAAGTTGAATTATTTGGCACCATCGATTTGACTAATCCACTCGTTCAACATGCAGAGAAAGGAATCCGAAAATCTGCGGCTCAACACATTTCAATTTATTCCTCAGGTACCCTAAAATGTAACTAAACTATAATATTTCATACTGAAAGAAGTATGTTTGCGTCCTCTTCAAAGCACGTGTAAACAAGGATTTCCAAACTAGTGTAGTGGTACTAAAACTCATATTTATTATTCGTTATTCAAGTTACAAGCCTGAAGCCTTGAACAAAGACTTGACACCTAGCGGAAGCCATACGGGAGCTGGAATTCGAAATGCCCCTATGCTTTCCATTGTAAGAGCATGGGTTCTCAAAAAAAATAATATTCAGGTTGGTTTTTCTTTGGATTTTATCCTACCATATCTATGTGTCAGCAAAACAAGACAAAATCAGTGATCAAATCAGTTAACTCTGCTTGACAATCAGACGGGTGACCCAACAAACTCTCCAAGTTTGCAAGGGACTCTGAATTCAACCTACCCTGCAAAATACCACCATCAGGGACCGGCACCCCCTGTTCATCACACTGCATGTGAAGGTGAAGTGCCTGACCTCAGATCAACGGATTCCACCAAAAGAACAGGACTAACCATGTCAGTTTTAGCACATAGTTCTGCTTTAGTCTTTTCAGAAGACAAACGAGCATAATAGGGCTTTAACAAATTGACATAGCAGAGCTGATTCGCCTTTTTGTGCTCAGGGGTAGCAATCAGATCGTTCAGATCGACAATTGGCAAACCACAGTGTATGGGCCGCTGAATTTGGCCTGAAAAGGAGAACCAACAATGGGCAGCAGAGCCAGAACCTGGTCCTCTGGACTAACTGGACTAAATTGTTGCTGCTCAGCTTGCCAGTAAAACAACCTATTCATCTTCACTTGAGAGGAAGCTAGTTTTTCTTGGGAAAATTATGGAAAATCAAAAGAAATCAGCCAAGACCTCAGAAACAAAATTGTAGACCTCCACAAGTCTGGTTCATCCTTGGGAGCAATTTCCAAATGCCTGAAGGTACCACGTTCATCTGTATAAACGCCATCGGACCACGCAGCCGAGATGAACGTACTTTGGTGCAAAAAGTGCAAATCGATCCCAGAACAACACCAAATGACCTTGTGAAGTTGCTGTAGGAAACAGGTACAAAGTCATCTATATCCACAGTAAAAGTATCGACATAACCTGAAAGGCCGCTCAGCAAGGAAGAAGACACTGCTCCAAAACCGCCATAAAAAAGCTAGACTACGGTTTGCAACTGCACATGGGGACAAAGATCATACCTTTTGGAGAATTGTCCTCTGGTCTGATGAAACAACAATAGAACTGTTTGGCCATAATGACCATCGTTATATTTGGAGAAAAAGGGGGACGCTTGCAAGCCGAAGAACACCATCCCAACAGTGAAGCACGGGGTGGCAGCATCATTAATTTTTTATTTCAAAATTTTAATTTCACCTTTATTTAACCAGGTAGACTAGTTGGGAACAAGTTCTCATTTGCAACTGCGACCAGGCCAAGATAAAGCATAGAAATTCGACACATACAACAACACAGAGTTACACATGGAATAAACAAAATACAGTCAATAATACAGTAGAAAAAAGTCTATATACAGTGAGTGCAAATGAGGTAAGATAAGGGAGTTAAGGCAGTAAATAGGCCATGGTGTCGAAGTAATTACAATGTAGCAAATAAACACTGGAATGGTCGATGTATGTGCAAGTAGAGATACTGGGGTGCAAAGGAGGAAGATAAATAAATACAGTATGGGGATGAGGTAGATAGATGGGCTGTTGTCAGATGCAGTGATCTGTGAGCTGCTCTGACAGCTGGTGCTTAAAGCTAGTGAGGGAGATATGAGTCTCCAGCTTCAGTGATTTTTGCAGTTCGTTCCAGTCATTGGCAGCAGGAAGGAAAGGAAAGGCGACTAAAGGAGGAATTGGCTTTGGGGGTGACCAGTGAGATATACCTGCTGGAGTGCACGCTACGTGCGGGTGCTGCTATGGTGACCAGTGAACTCAGATAAGGTGGGGCTTAACTTAGCAGAGACTTGTAGATAACCTATAGCCAGTTGGTTTGGCGACGAGTATGAAGCGAGGGCCAACTACGAGAGCGTACAGGTCGCAGTGGTGGGTAGTGTATGGGGCTTTGGTGACAAACCAGATGGCACTGTGATAGACTGCATCCAATTTGATGAGTAGAGTGTTGGAGGCTATTTTATAGATGACATCGCCGAAGTCGAGGATCGGTTAGATGGTCAGTTTTACGAGGATATGTTTGGCAGCATGAGTGAAGGATGGTTTGTTGCGATATAGGAAGCCGATTCAATTTTGGATTGGAGATGCTTAATGTGAGTCTGGAAAGAGAGTTTACAGTCTAACCAGACACCTAGGTATTTGTAGTTGTCCACGTATTCTAAGTCAGAGCCGTCCAGAGTAGTGATGCTGGACAAGCGGGCAGGTGCGGGCAGTGATCTATTGAATAGCATGCATTTAGTTTTACTTGCATTTAAGAGCAGTTGGAGGCCACGGAAGGAGAGTTGTATGCCATTGAAGCTCATCTGGAGGTTAGTTAACACAGTGTCCAAAGAAGGGCCAGAAGTATACAGAATGGTATCGTCTGCGTAGAAGTGGATTAGAGAATCACCAGCAGCAAGAACGACATCATTGATGTATACAGAGAAGAGAGTCGTCCAGAGAATTGAACCCTGTGGCACCCCCATAGAGACTGCCAGAGGTCCGGATAACAGGCCCTCCAATTTGACACACTGAACTGTATCAGAGAAGTACTTGGTAAACCAGGCGAGGCAATCATTTGAGAAACCAAGCCTGTCGAGTCTGCCAATAAGAATGTGGTGATTGACAGAGTCGAAGGCCAGGTCGATGAATATGGCTGCACAGTAATGTCTCTTATTGATGGAGGTTATGATGTCGTTTAGGACCTTGAGCGTGGCTGAGGTGCACCCATGACCAGCTCTGAAACCAAATTGCATTGCGGAGAAGGTACGGTGGGATTCGAAATGGTCGGTAATCTGTTTGGTAACTTGGCTTTCGAAGACCTTAGAAAGACAGGGTAGGATAGATATAGGTCTGTAGCAGTTTGGGTTTAGAGTGTCTCCCCCTTTGAAGAGGGGGATGACCGCGGCAGCTTTCCAATCTTTGGGAATCTCAGATGATACGAAAGAGGTTGAACAGGCAAGTAATAGGGGTTGCAACAATTTAGCTTGATCATTTTAGAAAGAGGGTCCAGATTGTCTAGCCCTGCTGATTTGTAGGGGTCCAGATCCTGCAGCTCTTTCAGAACATCAGCTATTTGGGTGAAGGAGAAATGGTGGGGGCTTTGGCGGGTTGCTCTGGAGGGTGCCGGGCAGTTGACCGGGGTAGGGGTAGCCAGGTGGAAAGTATGGCCAGCCGTAGAGAAATGCTTATTGAAATTCTCAATTATAGTGGATTTATCAGTGGTAACAACAGTGTTTCCTAGCCTCAGAGCAGTGGGCAGCTGGGAGGAGATGCTCTTATTCTCCATGGGCTTTAGTGTCCCAGAACTTTTTTGAGTTTGTACTACAGGATGCAAATTTCTGTTTGAAAAAGCTAGCCTTAGCATATTTGTTCCTAACTTCCCTGAAAGTTGCATATCACGGGGGCTATTCGATGCTAATGCAGAACGCCAAAGGATGTTTTTGTGCTGGTCAAGGGCAGACAGGTCTGGAATGAACCAAGGACTATATCTATTCCTAGTATCTATTCCTATATCTATTCCTATATCTATTCCTAGAATCGGGCATGCTTATTTAAGATGGTGAGGAAGGCACTTTTAAAGAATAACTAGGCATCCTCTTGTGACGGGATCAGGTCAATGCCATTCCAGGATACCCCGGCCAGGTCGATTAGAAAGACCTGCTCGCAGAAGTGTTTTAGGGAGAGGTCGTTTGGTCGCAGACACATTACGGATGCAGGCAATGAGGCAGTGATCGCTGAGATCTTGATTGAAAACAGCAGAGGTGTATTTGGAGGGTGAGTTAGTTAGGATGATATCTATGAGGGTGCCCGTGTTAACGGATTTGGGGTTGTACCTGGTAGGTTCATTGATAATTTGTGTGAGATTGAGGGCATCAAGTTTAGATTGTAGGATGGCTGGAGTGTTAAGCATGTCCCCGTTTAGGTCACCTAGCAGCATGAGCTCTGAAGCTAGATTTGGGGCAATCAGTTCACATGGTGTCCAGAGCACAGCTGGGGACAGAGGATGGTCTGAGGTAAGTCTGTTTTTGCCTCTTCGTGCAGTGACGTTGATAGACCAGTCGTGGATTAGTAGGGTTCCAGGTAGCTGCTGGCCTTCAGCAGACGTTGTGCCTGAGGGGCCTGTTGGAATCCTCGGGCAGATTATGCCGGTATTCCAGTCGTAGTGGATCGGCGGGGTTCCGTGCCCCGTACCGGCAGTGGAAGAGGTCCGGATATTGTAGCTTCAGTGGCAGCCCAGGAGCCCAAGCCGGGCTAGCTTCAGGCTAATTGGTGCTTGCTCCGGGATGGAATCGCTAGCCAGGAGTAGTCACCCGGGATTGCGGTTAGCTAGTTGCGAAGATCCAGATGAAAATGTTGAGAGTTTGCGGTAGGAATCCGGGGATATGGAGAGAAAAAAAATAGGTCCGTTATGCTCTGGTTTGAGTCACGTTGTACGAACTGGCGAGAGCTTTCCGAGCTAAAGTTTAGCTGATGACCGCTAGCAGTGGTTTGCTGACTGATAGCAGGTAGGTAGTTAAATTAACTGGCTAGCTTCAGTTGAGGGATTCCAGATCCGAAGTAAATAGAAATATTTTAGAAAAAAACAGATCCATGCCACATTGGGTGAGGCGGGTTGCAGGAGAGTATTTAGAAGTTGAGGTTTAAGAAAATATTTTAAAAATATATATACAAGGCACACAAAAAGACAGACATCTATCTGACTGCTACGCCATCTTGGAATTAATCTGGTCTTCCTGCTGTCAGAGTGCTTTTGAAAATGTGAAACTGCTTCTTAGCTCTGACCCTGTGGTGGCTGCCCCATGATTGGAACTGCCTTCAGCCTATATGTGGACGCCAGTAACATAGGGGCAGGTGTAGTGTTGCTTCAAGCAGATGGGGATGTTGAACATCCTGTTAGCTTTTAAACTTTCGGGAGAAATAACTATCAGTTGAATTATTCAGTGGGGGAGAAGGAGTCCCTTGCTTTAATCTGGGCGTTGCAGAATTTTGAGGTATATGTGTGGTCCCTATTGTGGTTTACACTGACCACAACCCCCTTACTTTCCAGCACACCATGCTTTGCCCAAATCGCAGGATTATGCGCTGGTGTTTGTTCCTGCAGGCATTCCATTTGTTTGTACGACGTAAAAAGTGTGGACAATGTGGTGGCTGATGCGCTTTCCCGTGCACCGATGTAGTCGATCTTCGGACGTCTTCATTGTTTCTTTCGGTTGGTGATCTGTACAGGGTTTATTTTGTCCTTCCTGTTGCTCTGGCTTCTGCTCTCCTGTCGCTTGGTCTCCATTTCTTTCTCTTAAATTGTTGCTTCCAGGTACCGTGGTTGCTGAGGTTGGATAGGGTCAGGTGATTTGGTTGGGTTGGTATCATGGGTATCCGGTGGGCCTCTTACCTTTATGGTTTGTATAGCATTTTGTGTCTGAAGCTTTTAGTTATTGTTTTTGATCAGATGTATTTGTCATGTTGTGGGTTTTCTTTTCAGGTCTTTGTTAGTTCCTGATTTTCATTGGAGGGGTGTTACACCCCCTCGGTTTCCCTGCCTCCTCCTCTGTGTTTGTTTATATTTGCAGATTGGGGACAGGTGGAGCTGATTGGGTTATTAAGGTGACAGGTTGCACCTGGGTTTGAAATCAACTAGGTGATAAAAGGTCATGGTGCCCAGTCCTGCCTCTCGCTCTCTGTCTTGCTCCACAAGCACCATTTTGTTTTGTGTTCTGGTTGATTGTTTTTGATTAGGTGCACCTTCAACACTTACACACATTTTACCTTCATCCATGCATATCCATTACATCTCTCACATGCCTACTTTCACACTTCACAAGTTAGTTTTCTTGTTCAAATCTAGGCTAAGAACTATGCTTCCCTCAACAGTCATATGTCAAACAACATCCCTTATTGTACAAGTAATATCCCTCCCAGGAACACTGTACGTCTGAATCAGATATGATACTCCCCATCACTTTATTAACACGGTTAGCGAAAACCCTTGCCAAAATTTTATCAGTATTCTGTAAACTTAAAGGCCTAAAATTTTCCAGCATCTCCCTGATCCATTTGTTATATAATACACTGCTCAAAAAAATAAAGGGAACACTTAAACAACACAATGTAACTCCAAGTCAATCACACTTCTGTGAAATAAAACTGTCCACTTAGGAAGCAACACTGATTGACAATAAATTCCACATGCTGTTGTGCAAATGGAATAGACAACAGGTGGAAATTATAGGCAATTACCAAGACACCCCCAATAAAGGAGTGGTTCTGCAGGTGGTAACCACAGACCACTTCTCAGTTCCTATGCTTCCTGGCTGATGTTTTGGTCACTTTTGAATGCTGGCGGTGCTTTCACTCTAATGGTAGCATGAGACGGAGTCTACAACCCACACAAGTGGCTCAGGTAGTGCAGCTCATCCAGGATGGCACATCAATGCGAGCTGTGGCAAGAAGGTTTGCTGTGTCTGTCAGCGTAGTGCCCAGAGCATGGAGGCGCTACCAGGAGACAGGCCAGTACATCAGGAGACGTGGAGGAGGACGTAGGAGGGCAACAACCCAGCAGCAGGACCGCTACCTCCTCCTTTGTGCAAGGAGGAGCAGGAGGAGCACTGCCAGAGCCCTGCAAAATGACTTCCAGCAGGCCACAAATGTGCATGTGTCTGCTCAAACGGTCAGAAACAGACTCCATGAGGGTGGTATGAGGGCCCGACGTCCACAGGTGGGGGTTGTGCTTACAGCCCAACACCGTGCAGGACGTTTGGCATTTGCCAGAGAACACTAAGATTGACAGATTTGCCACTGGCACCCTGTGCTCTTCACAGATGAAAGCAGGTTCACACTGAGCACATGTGACAGACATGACAGTCTGGAGACGCCGTGGAGAACATTCTGCTGCCTGCAACATCCTCCAGCATGACCGGTTTGGCGGTGGGTCAGTCATGGTGTGGGGTGGCATTTCTTTGGGGGGCCGCACAGCCCTCCGTGCTCGCCAGAGGTAGCCTGACTGCCATTAGGTACCGAGATGAGATCCTCAGACCCCTTGTGAGACCATATGCTGGTGCGGTTGGCCCTGGGTTCCTCCTAATGCAAGGCAATGCTAGACCTCATGTGGCTGGAGTGTGTCAGCAGTTCCTGCAAGAGGAAGGCATTGATGCTATGGACTGGCCCGCCCGTTCCCTAGACCTGAATCCAATTGAGCACATCTGGGACATCATGTCTCGCTCCATCCACCAACGCCACGTTGCACCACAGACTGTCCAGGAGTTGGCGGATGCTTTAGTCCAGGTCTGGGAGGAGATCCCTCAGGAGACCATCCGCCACCTCATCAGGAGCATGCCCAGGCATTGTAGGCAGGTCATACAGGCACGTGAGGCCACACACACTACTGAGCCTCATTTTGACTTGTTTTAAGGACATTACATCAAAGTTGGATCAGCCTGTAGTGTGGTTTTCCACTTTAATTTTGAGTGTGACTCCAAATCCAGACCTCCATGGGTTGATAAATTGGATTTCCATTGATTATTTTTGTGTGATTTTGTTGTCAGCACATTCAACTATGTAAAGAAAAAAGTATTTAATAAGATTATTACATTAATTCAGATCTAGGATGTGTTATTTTAGTGTTCCTTTTATTTTTTTGAGCAGTGTATTTAACAGTCTTGTGTACAATGATTCTGGAACTACCTGTACCCGTTTCATATACACATACACGTCCAACAATACAGATGATAAAACTCACTTTTCAGTCCATCTGATCCCGGACTTTTATTCCTATTACTGGCCAAGATAGCCTTCCATATCTCCTTAACCGTCATGTCTGTCATACATTTTTCATTCAGCATCAGATAATTTAGAATCACTAAAACCTCCTCACTACAGCCTTGATCGCCCCCCCCCATTGCCCCCATACATGTGCACTCTTTTCAAAGTTGTGTACAGCAGCCTGAGCTTCCATAAAGCCTGCCACAAAACCCTCCACCGTATCAACTTTTTCCAGCTCAATGTCAAGTCATTTATTCAAAATATCCGCTCCCTCTTTAAAAGAAAATGAATCCGTCTTGCTTAGTCAACACTCAACCCTCTAATCTTCTCGTTTAGACCCTACCACCACAATCAAATATTAACACATTTAAAATCACTCAACGTTTCTGTTTAATGCAATCGGCAATCATTTCAATATATTTTTCTTCTTTTAGTAGCTCAGCATTCAAACACCATACACCACCCCCTCTAGTAGGCACACTATGACCCAACAGGAGCCCAAGAGAGGCATGATCACTTAAAAATGTAAATCATACCTAATCTTGTGAACATATTGCACCACATTTACAGTCGCTGAACAATAATCAATGCGGCTTTGCCTGAGACCGTTTTAAAACAACCTGCCTCCTTGAGAAAGCTCTCTCACCTGGATGCATACCCCGACATACATCACTCAATGATCCTTCATTACCGCCAGCAAGACAAGCCTAGACGGATCAGAGCACAATGTACTCCTTCACGTGTCCAGTTTAGTCAAACGAACGTTAAAATCCCCCAACCAATATACAGTTAGCCACAAAATGTTGCTCAAGTGACTGAAAAAACACGGCTCGGTCAATCTCATTATTAGGTGCATAAACATTCAAAAAATGTAACACTTAAAAGCCTACCCTCACCCGTGTGCAATTCCCTAATATTCTGCACACTATCCCGCTTAATTAAAACAGCAACCCCACACGTCCTCTCCCTACCATTATTCAAATTAAGCAAATCCATCCATCGCTTTCTTACTCCATCATACTGTCAGTCCAGTGTCCTGAAGTAGGCTTACTGTCTGGTCTAACTTTTCCATATGTCTTAGTCTCATTAATATTGACAGATATAAAGCTCACCATGAGTAGGATGATGTTTATTGTTTCCATCATCAAGACCCAGTCTTTTTCTTCTTCTTGACCAGCCTCCTTTCCTTCGCTTCTTTCCTCACTCTTTGGACTTCATCTGAGGACACGTCATGCACAGAGTCCTTCCTCTTCGAGGATTCACCCTTCACCTCCATATTTTCAGGACTAGTGTCAGATATAAAACCTTAATGATCAGCACCCCTGCACCTTCAGATGGATCCATGTCCGACACCCCTTCCCCACCCTCAGGCTCCTTTCCATCTTCGACGACGCCGTCCAAGAACTCTCCGTCTATGCTAGATCCGATTCCATCTGCCACAGTAGATTCATCACCCTCTTTTCCTTCACCATCCTGGCCTCCTTTTTCTCCGTCACACTCTCTTCTACCACCTCCTCCTGTTGTTCCATGTCATCACCGTCTGTCGGCCCATTACACGTGCAGTGGATGCCGCTCTCACCACAGCCATTGCAAGGTCTTCCCGCTTTCGCGACGCACTCTTGCATAATGCCCTTGTATACTGCATTGCCGGCATAAAAAAATCGTGGCAGTTCCGGACTACGTGGCCAGGCTGAATACAAATTCGGCACACTTTAACTTGCCTGTCGTGTATCACACGGAAGTATTCAGGCCCCTCCAACGTCTCGAACTTTGCAGAATACGGTAGTGAGCGCATCACGTCTGTAAACCGGACCTTGCAGAATCTTGTGACATCCGCGATGTCCGTTACCAGCCATAATCTCCTCTAAATCAGAAACCGCCGACACACCCCATCCTTCTAATTTGGCAACAATAGCATCATCGCTAATATACACGGATAAATTCATGAAGGACGCCACCAGTTCATCCGATGAAATGTCCCTCGCCATTACCGTACACGATTTGATTTTCCATCCATCAGTCACTCCTTCCCATGGACATGCGACATCGTTATCTCCTACTCCTGATCCCCCTTGCATCTGCACCCTGTCGCCGCTCCGCATGCCTCCTTTATCCCTCACAGCAATTCCATCGTTAGTTTATGATTCCCAGTGATATCCACCGCCACAGTACAAGCCATATCATAGAACTTTTCCCTCGACGGTGGTGCACGAGGATTATTTTCTCCATGTCCCACACTCTTTCAGTTTCCTCGCGATGGTCATAGAAGCCATTGTAATCCATCCGGTTACACAAAGAGACCTTTCCTCCAACACCATAAGCTGGTGAAAATCAACTCAACTAATAATTAAAAATATATATACTGCTCAAAAAATGAAGGGAACACTTAAATAACACATCCTAGATCTGAATGAAAGAAATAATCTTATTAAATACTTTTTTCTTTACATAGTTGAATGTGCTGACAACAAAATCACACAAAAATAATCAATGGAAATCCAATTTATCAACACATGGAGCTCTGGATTTGGAGTCACACTCAAAATTAAAGTGGAAAACCACACTACAGGCTGATCCAACTTTGATGTAATGACCTTAAAACAAGTCAAAATGAGGCTCAGTAGTGTGTGTGGCCTCCACGTGCCTGTATGACTCCTGATGAGGTGGCGGATGGTCTCCTGAGGGATCTCCTCCCAGACCTGGACTAAAGCATCCGCCAACTCCTGGACAGTCTGTGGTGCAACGTGGCGTTGGTGGATGGAGCGAGACATGATGTCCCAGATGTGCTCAATTGGATTCAGGTCTGGGTAACGGGCGGGCCAGTCCATAGCATCAATGCCTTCCTCTTGCAGGAACTGCTGACACACTCCAGCCACATGAGGTCTAGCATTGTCTTGCATTAGGAGGAACCCAGGGCCAACCGCACCAGCATATGGTCTCACAATGGGTCTGAGGATCTCATCTCGGTACCTAATGGCAGTCAGGCTACCTCGGGCGAGCACATGGAGGGCTGTGCGGCCCCCCAAAGAAATGCCACCCCACACCATGACTGACCCACCGCCAAACCGGTCATGCTGGAGGATGTTGCAGGCAGCAGAACGTTCTCCACGGCGTCTCCAGACTCTGTCACGTCTGTCACATGTGCTCAGTGTGAACCTGCTTTCATCTGTGAAGAGCACAGGGCGCCAGTGGCGAATTTGCCAATCTTGGTGTTCTCTGGCAAATGCCAAACGTCCTGCACGGTGTTGGGCTGTAAGCACAACCCCCACCTGTGGACATCGGGCCCTCATAAAACCCTCATGGAGTCTGTTTCTGACCGTTTGAGCAGACACATGCACATTTGTGGCCTGCTGGAGGTCATTTTGCAGGGCTCTGGCAGTGCTTCTCCTGCTCCTCCTTGCACAAAGGCGGAGGTAGCGGTCCTGCTGCTGGGTTGTTGCCCTCCTACGGCCTCCTCCGCGTCTCCTGATGTACTGGCCTGTCTCCTGGTAGCGCCTCCATGCTCTGGACACTACGCTGACAGACACAGCAAACCTTCTTGCCATAGCTCGCATTGATGTGCCATCCTGGATGAGCTGCACTACCTGAGCCACTTGTATGGGTTGTATACTCCGTCTCATGCTACCACTAGAGTAAAAGCACCACCAGCATTCAAAAGTGACCAAAACATCAGCCAGGAAGCATAGGAACTGAAGTGGTCTGTGGTCCCCACTTGCAGAACCACTCCTTTATTGGGAGTGTCTTGCTAATTGCCTATAATTTCCACCTGTTGTCTATTCCATTTGTTAACCTCTCGTCCCACCTACTCAACAGCCAGTGGAATCCCGTGGCGCGTTATTCAAATACATTAGAAATGCTATTACTTCAATTTCTCAAACATATGACTATTTTACACCATTTTAAAGACAAGACTCTCGTTAATCTAACCACACTTTCCGATTTCAAAAAGGCTTTACAACGAAAGCAAAACATTAGATTATGTCAGCAGAGTACTCAGCCAGAAATAATCAGACACCCATTTTTCGAGCTAGCATATAATTTCACATAAACCCAAACCACAGCTAAATGCAGCACTAACC